>NC_084504.1:6727527-6807527 GCF_024500385.1 Phyllopteryx taeniolatus | reverse complement strand
TCAGAACTAACGAATTGAAAGCAAAGTGTCACCAGTGACCCCATATTTTTGTTGTTGCTGTCATCAGTTGTTCACACAAACACAATTCTGAAATGGTGTTTTACACATGGTGAACATCAGTACATCTTTGTTGCATATAACTGCTCTTGCAGGATGTACCACAGTGCTATCGTGGCAGTCCTCTTGTCTCAGAGCTGGCGTGTGAGGAAGCGGGCAAAACAGACAGTCAGGAAGCTGCTCTCCTCCTTGGCTGGCTCCAACCTTGCCCGTGGTCTTCTCGGAGAACTCGGAGCTGTCATCAACAAACATAAAGTGCGGGCCACAATTTTTTTTTTTTAAACAGTAATTACTTTAAATTTCTTTCTTTGCTTCAATGATATTGTCAAAAAGGTGTGAATTTTTGGGGGTTTTGTTCCATCAGGTTATGCCCCAGGATGTCTTGGTGTTAGAGTCGGGAGAGCTGACTGAGCTTGGTCGCAACTATATTCGTCCACGTGTCCTGTTGGATGTGCTGCATGTAATTTGTTCCTCCGCCAGTCAGTGGGGTGACCCCAATGAATCAGAGAACTTGGCAATGGAAATCCTCATTGTTGCTCATCATCCATCCTTAGGTACAAGAAGTATCAGTTTCTTATTATTTAAACTACTGTCCTATAGGCAACTTTCTTTCCCTTGCTACTTTTTTGTGTTTTACATCCTACCTATTCTATATGTATCTTTCTAAGTTGGAGCTCGTAGTGGTCTGTGGCTATTTCTGCTGTCCTCCATGAACATAAAAGCGGAAGAATTTATAGAAAATAATCTGGATGTTATTCTGCCACATGTGTTGGTCAACACTGATAACCAGGTGAAGCATTAACATTCCTATTGATGTCCCGATTTATTTATTTATTTTAACAGAAAAGAGCAATGTCTAGAATGTTTTAAGGGTCCATAAAGATAAATAACATTCATTCAAATTTTCTTCAGGCAGTGAAAAATGCTGTTGGTGCCCTCTGTGGCCTTTCTCCTGACAAGCTGTTACCTCGCATAATCAGTCACGTTACAGAGAAGCTTTCCCAAACTGCTCTAGTTCATGTTACCAAGGAGGAGTACGCTATCATGCTGACACCTGAGGGGGAACTTTATGACAACTCAATCATTGAGAGGTATAAGAAACGTTCCAGTAAGTCTATCTTGTCATTGGCCTGTGGTATTTTACTGATCTACCTCTTTCCATTGCACCTTTCCCAGTGCACAGAAAGAAAACACCAAGAAGGGAAATATCAAGAAAGAGAACAAAGTCTATTCCTACAAGGACCAGATATTTGGACTTGAATTACAGGAGGTAATTTAAAGCAATATTTCTTTGCTGTTTTAAATACAATCTCTGATAAGATGAGAGAACTTTTCTTCGTTCCACATTGGGGAAATTTGCTATACCTGGGTCTGAATATAAATGTGCTTTCACAGGAGCTTAAGAAGAAAAGAGGCATCAAGGATGAAGTGCAGCTCACC
This sequence comes from Phyllopteryx taeniolatus, assembly GCF_024500385.1. Classification (NCBI taxonomy): domain Eukaryota; kingdom Metazoa; phylum Chordata; class Actinopteri; order Syngnathiformes; family Syngnathidae; genus Phyllopteryx; species Phyllopteryx taeniolatus. Next base: position 6,806,030 of record NC_084504.1, on the reverse strand, counting down.
AGCAAACAGAAGGAAATGATTGCAATGCAACATGATAAGGAGGAATCTATTCGCAAAAGACTTCAAGGGGTAAGTAAAAAAGTGAAGAAGTTTCTGTAAAAGTGCCCAATATGTGACTTTTATCCTTTTCACCTTGTTGACTGGTGACATGTTTCTCATTTTCCCAAGCTTGACGTAGAGTTTCAAAGTCTGGTGGGTCTCCTGGTCGCTGCTCTAAAAGAGAGACCAGCCCAGATTACCAGAGAGCTACCATCAGTCCTCCAGGTTCTGTTGCCCCTATTGCACTCGCCTCTGGCTGCTCCACGCGTCCAGAAGATCTTCTTGGACATTGGAGTGTGCCTCCTACCCCCTCCCCTCCATCATCTAGGTACCCGACCTGCTTCCTAGTTGTATTCATAGACACAACCGTTCCATTTGATACTGCAGTATTCCAGTTTATGCTTTCTTCAAGGTGCTCTTGTGGGGCATGTGACATTACGGTTGCTGAAACCGGAGTGTGACCTGGATGCAGCCTGGGAGCAGGAGGACCTGGACAAAGCAGTTACTCGTGCTATACAACTGCTACATAACCACACTGTCCCTCAGCGAGATGGCAAGACTAGTGGTAAGGACAGTCATGATCACACATAAATGATTTTATATATATATATATGTATATATATTTTTATGTATATATATACGTATATGTGTATGTATATGTATATATATATACGTATATGTGTATGTATATGTGTATATATATAAATGTGTATCTGTATGTGTGTTTCAGGAAGTCCACCTGATATAGGTACCTCATTAATAATGAATTCAAACATCTGTGAAATGTGACACACAATTTTGACGAGGATTTAAAAGACACCCAAGATTTGTTACACTCGCTATGATTTTGTTGTTTGTAATGTTTTTTTTCCGCCTTCTAGATGTGGCCCCAGTGTCTGCCCCTGCCTTTTGCTTCTGCTTTCCTTTGCTTAACGCCACACTCAGGCAGTCCTCAGGCAGTACAGAGGAGACCGAGAGTAGGATGACTAGATCTTTGCAAGTCATCCATGAGCATTGTCAGCTTCGAGCTAAAACAGATGGAGCGATCGCCATAGATGAGGTGGTTTGCATTTTATACTGAACTTCAGCACATTATCTATTTGAGCTATTCTTTCATGTAGATTTATGCAATGACTGGTTTGTTTTTTGTTTTTGTTTTTTCTTAGAATGGCCCTGAACTGCTTCCACGTGTCGACATGCTAATGCTGCTGACCAGAGTTATTTCGACAGCTACACCAAGACTTCAGGTAAACTTTACCAATCCAAACATTTTCTTGGTACTTGATCACTAATATGTAAAAAGAACCAGTTTACAAGTTTAATGAAGCAAAAGCAATCCATATTCTTGATCTCTTTTTGACATAAGTCGAAAAAGCTTTTTAACAAAATAATCATAAAATAGCAACTGAAAAAAAAAACTTTGTATAGGAATGTAAAATCTGTCGTATAGTCGTATGTATAGTGTCGTAGTTGAATGTATATAAAATATAGGCTTCCTTAGTCAAATTATGTACATGAGTAGATATTCAACATTTTGATTCAAATATATCAGCATTATTTTTTTCCCCCGTGTCAGTGTAATCTTTGACTCTGCAGTGCTGTATGAGTGGCGCATTTTGTGACTTGCCATTCAAACTCTTGTATCAGGTGTTGGCATCTCAGTGCCTAACAGCACTGTGTGGCAGTGCAGGAGGAGATGAGGGCTGCACAGTAGCAGAGCAGCCAGAGATCGATGTCCTCCTCAACGCCCTCCTTTCACCTTGCTTCTCTGTCCGTGATGCTGCTCTCAGAGTGAGTTTCAAATAACTCACTTTGCAACTCGGTTTGCTGTTCAGCTTCACGTTGAGAAAAGTACCGTATTTTCACGACCATAGGGCGCACCGTATTAAAAGGCCAAGTCTCAGTTACGGGGTCTATTTCTGTATTTAACACATGCATAAGGTGCACCGTAATATTGGGCGCAGGCATGGTAAAACATATGGTCGCATGGATGCATGCTAAAACAATGTTTTTAAAAAGGCAGCGGGAGCAAAACTGAGTTTGGTTGTACTTTATTGGAGTATTTAACAATGTATTCACGTTATTTTTTGATCAATCCTCATCCACAAGTTCATCAAAGTCCTCATCTTCTGTATCCAAAATGAACAGCTGGGCAAGTTCTCCAACAAACACGACAGGTTCCCTCTCGTCATTGTCAGAGTCAGTCTCGTTGCCGGGGGGCTGTTCAGCAATGATGCCGGCTTTCGCGAAAGCTCGGACAACGGTCAAAGCAGCAACACCCTTAGCCCCAGCATCCACAATCCATTTACATATGGTGGCGTAACTCGCCCGGCGTTGCCTCCCAGTCTTAGTTGCACTTGGGTTTTCACAGCGGCTGTGAGATGGGCGCGCATGGAGTCACTGATCAACAGGGACGGTGATGCGTGGAAAAAGACATCCGGTCTCTTTACGTACATCTCACTCAGCCATTCTCTCATTTTCTCCTCGTCCATCCAGCCCTTTTGATTGGCGTCTTTCCCTTAAAAATCACCATAGGTGGCAGTTTCTGTCCATTACCATGGCAACCAAGCAGAACAGTAAAAGCCGACTTCTCGTGCCCCGTTGTGCGTATTGCTACCGTGGTGGTCCCCTTCTTCTCTACAGTGTGGTTCACCGGGATGTCGAAAGTGAGCGGCACCTCGTCCATGTTAGTGATGTGGTTGGGCTGGATGTGTTTGTCGGCAATCTTTTTACTGCAGTAGGAGCGGAAGATGGCCACCTTTTCCTTGTAATCCGGAAGTTGCTGCGCCACGGTAGTCTTTGCCTGCCTGGATGGATAGATGGCGCCGTTTCATAAAACGAAAACACCCAGAACAGAAAATGTTCGATTTTCATTTCTTCTGCAAGCGTCATTGCACTCAGTCGAATGGTGACTGTAGAGACGCTTCTCCTGGCTGTTCGTTGATCATTAATCCAACTCAGGCCACCTCACCTTGTTTCCGCGGAAACTCTGCTTCGTTGTCTTGACTTGGCGAAGCTCGTTTTCCTGCTTTCTCCACTTGCAAACCATGTATTCGTTGATCTTGAATTCTCTCGCGGCTGCTCGATTTCCATGTTCCTCCGACAGACAGCTTGCAGTTTAAACTGCGCTTCGTAAGCGTGTCTCTTCATAGGTGCCATTTTCGGGGGTCCTTAGCCAAACCGATGTTGTTTTGCACAAAGCACATACCGGTGCTATATACCTACTGGGGGCGTGCCTTTAGTGTCCTCCTTCACGCTCACCCTCCCCTTTACGTCCGCATGCTGTACTCAGTCACGTCCGCCTTTCCTCTATATAAGCAGCGTGTCGGCAGCAAATGCTCCCACTCAGTCAAGCGGAGCGCTCATCACACAACAACATTTATAGATGTTGGAACTCGGTGCACACATAAGGTGCGCCACATTATAAGGCACCCCGTCCATCTATCCATCCATCCGATTTCTTTACCGCTTATCCTCACTGGGGTCGCGGGCATGCTGGAGCCTATCGCAGCTATCTTCGGGCGGGAGGCGGGGTACACCCTGAACCGGTCGCCAGCCAATCGCAGGGCACATGGAAACAAGCAAACATTCACACTCACATTCATACCTACGGGCAATTTAGAGTCATCAATTAACATACCATGCATGTTTTTTGGGATGTGGGAGGAAACTGGAGTACCCGGAGAAAACCCATGCAGGCACGGGGAGAACATGCAAACTCCACACAGGCGGGGCCGGGGATAGAACCCCGGTCCTCAAAACTGTGAGGCTGACGCTCTAACCAGTCGCCCACCGTGCCGCTCACCCCGTCCATTTCGGAGAAAATGTAAGACTTTTAAGTGCGCCTCATGGTCGTGAAAATACGGTAGTTAAATTATTCGCAGAGAAATCCACAAGAATTGGAAAATTCGAAAACATTTACGTTAAACTAAACTATCTTTTATTTTATTTATTTTTTAACTCCGGTGTGCAGGGATTGTTGGAGATGGAGTTTGCTTTGCCAACAGACAGTACAGAGGAGAGTGGACTAAGTTTGCTGCGCAGGCTTTGGGTCGCTAGGTTTGATGTTGAAGAAGAGGGACGAGCCTTTGCTGAAAAGTATGTGAGTTTTAATGTGAATAATTTTTCTTTTGTTTTTAGAATTCAGAAGTTAAAATGTTTTCTTTCATATTTACAAATACAGTGGAACCTCGATAAACAGGCCCTGATATAACATATCGGATAAAACGGACTGTCGGGACTGAATGTGTCCCAAAATAGTTTCCATGCGTTGACAAAGTCTCTCAAAGTTCCAGACTTGCCCACTGTTGTTTACTGGCGCTGTGGCGCAATATAGGCAGAGAATGGGACTGACGTATTTTCAGGTCACAGATATACAGAAAAAAAGGATCCAAATGACATGCCTGCCGTGCCTGGGTAGCGACCATTTTGAATGTGAGGCATTGACGTGGTGGCTATATCTAATAGGGTCATAGCGCAGAGAGAGAGAGTGGCATGGTGGCAGTGTTAACTCTGAGGAATACAAACACAAGTCTCTGGCGTCTGGAACACGCTATTTTTGATATAGTAACAGTTTTTTTTGTCAAGCCATTCACATTTGGCAACGGATTTGGAACTAGGAAGCATGAATTCCTTGCAGCTCATGAAAGCGACTTGCCAATGATGAGTACTTTGTCAACAATATCACCATGACCAAGCACACCGGCGTGGTAAGTTTGGATAAAATGTGAAACTTTTAACATTTTCAAGCTTTATTTATTTACAATAACTTTGTACTTTACTGGGTGTTTTAGGCCATGAAAAAACTACAAAATTATGTACTGTACAGTAATATAGGTGCATATGGCCTCAAAAAAAGTGCTTCAATGTAACGGACAATCGACTATATTGGACGACTCCCCGCCCGTATTAGTCTGTTCTATCAAGGTTCCACTGTACTTACCAGAGAAGGCAGTAAAGTAATAGTTATCCATTGTTTTTAAATGGATAATTTTGTGAAACCAAAGGTCAAGGCAAGGGAAGGCAGCTTTATTTATGCAGTGCATTTCATACACAAGGTAACTCAATGTGCTTTACATAATTAAAAGCATTTCAAAACAAAGCGCAACGGACATTTGAAGACACATTACATAAATAAAAGACAGATTACTGAAAGCATGTATAGTGGTAGAGTTTTTTAAAAAATGGCTTTAAAATGCTTGAAAAGAGCTTAATTCTAAGCATGTGAAAAAAATAACAGTTTTTAGCTTGGACTTAAAAACCTACTCTAATTTAGACTCTGGCAGTCTCTTGATCTGGAGTTGGTCCCAGAGCTCTGCTCCCTGCTGATTGGAGACATCACTCACCATGAAGAGGCTGTTCGTTCCGCTGCAGCTGAAGCGCTGTCAAGTGCTGTTTCTCAGTATAGAGACCAATCTGCCCCAGTCCTTGCACAGCTAACTGAGCTCTACCACCAAAAACTTTATGTGAGAACCTACACTATACCGATTTATCTAATAGATTATTAGTGAATTCTGTTCACGCAAGAACCAAACCAAATAAATTTTTATTTATTTTCATTTTTATTTAAAGAGAGCTCCTCCTGTGCTGGATACCTTGGGAAGAGTCATCTCTGAATCTCCACCAGATCAAGGGGAAGCAAGGTAAGAGAGAAGCAGAAAACTCAACATTGTATTTGTCCAATGTGCAGAAATTAAACAGTCGTCACTCTCACTTACATTTACGGCTATAGGTGTGGCATTGCTCTCGCTCTGAACAAGATGTCCCAGTACTTGGACAAATCTCAGGTGACTCCCCTCTTCCTCTTCTTTGTTCCTGATGCTCTGAATGACCGTCACACTGAAGTGCGGCGCTGCATGTTGGACGCAGCCCTCTCAGCCCTCAACACACATGGAAAGGTGCGACTGGCTTCTATTTCACCGTCCCCTGTAGTTTTCAATACATACAATGTCATACAATCTTTTGTGTCTTGCATTACTTTAAAGTTCATGGGTCTCTGTATGTGATGTCTGTTACAGGACAATGTTAGCTCCCTGCTACCTGTGTTTGAGGAGTTTCTGAAAAATGCCCCCCAGGACGCCAGCTACGACTCTGTCCGTCAGAGTGTGGTCATTCTTATGGGCTCCTTGGCTAAACATCTGGACAAAAACGACCCTAAGGTCAAACCCATTGTGGCAAAGCTTATCACAGCCCTTTCTACGCCATCTCAGCAGGTAAGCAACTTTGGCCAAAAACTCTTTACTTTTGATGAAGAAAGTAATCTTGCTTTGATGTAGTAACAAGTGAGCAGTTTTATGTTACATACACAACCAGTATCCCATTGCGGTACATTATGGTTATCAACAATGTGTATTTCACGTTTATTGTTGAAACAAAGAAATTGTGAACAAGCACGCCTTGTTTCATATTTTTTGTCTGAAATGTTCACCGTTCTTCAACCATCAACCTTGGCCCTGCAGTCTCCACTTTAGGGTGGAGGTAGTGAAACAGACACATGATGCATCTGGATATTTTGTCTGTTGTATTTATTTACCACCTTGATGGTCTTGACAGCACAAGGTTGCCATTATTACTAAACTAACTCCTCTGGCAGAGAGCTCCCTGTAACTCCACCACACTCCACTTAACAACACAAATTATTAGAAGAAAATAATGATCAATTGATAATGAATCTTCTTGATGATTAAGGGAATTTCCTCAGTTGTGCATTCACAGCCATTCAAAGCCACATTGTCTTCCAACACAATGTGTTTGCTCTCCTTCTTCATCCAGGTTCAAGAGTCAGTGGCCAGCTGTTTACCTCCTTTAGTGCCTGCCATCAAAGAAGATGCTGCAGGGATAGTAAGGAATCTGCTGCAGCTGCTGCTGGAGAGTGACAAGTATGCTGAGAGGAAGGGGGCTGCCTATGGGCTAGCTGGCCTGGTCAAAGGGCTCGGTATCCTGGCTCTCAAACAGCAGGAGATAATGGCAACGCTGACTGACGCCATTCAAGATAAGAAAAACTTTCGACGGCGGGAAGGTGAGTGTTTACCTCAGAATTAAACCTGCCACTTGATAAGCTGCTGAGCCATAACCCCACTAAAACTCCCAACAACACAAAAGCACAAGTTGTACAAATGGTCCACAGCTTTTATTATTACAGCTTGATTGTTTGACAAGAGATTTATGATCTTATTACTTTATTAGAACTCTGCAGTCTTCTGCATTTTACTTTTGTGACTTTTTCAGCGCTAACCACTTGTATTAAATATTACCTTATTTTTACATTCAAAATTGAAACCAATACCTATTTTCTCTCTTCCAGGGGCACTTTTTGCTTTTGAGATGCTGTGCAACATGTTGGGCAAACTTTTTGAGCCATATGTTGTCCATGTGTTGCCACACCTCCTGCTTTGCTTTGGAGATGGAAATCAGTATGTAAGAGAGGTGAGCAAGAAAATCAATTCCGAATATTTCGTCTTACTAAAACGCCAAGTTCGAAAATCTGTTTCACAAACTGTTCATATGCATGGAACTTGTGTGAATGTGTTTGTAACGTTTCCTTGTTACTGCACCAGGCTGCTGATGACTGTGCTAAGGCGGTGATGAGGAACTTGAGTGCACACGGTGTGAAACTAGTACTCCCTTCTCTGTTGGTGGCCCTGGAAGAGGAATCATGGCGGACTAAAGCAGGTCTGCACTGGCAACACACAAAAGCACGCCAGAACTGAATTGACAGCATGGGCATTTTCACACATTTAATCTTTCAACTCTGCTTTTCTAGGCTCTGTGGAGTTGCTTGGTGCCATGGCTTTCTGTGCACCTAAGCAGTTATCTTCTTGTCTGCCAAGCATTGTTCCCAAACTGACCGAAGTGTTGACTGACTCCCATGTGAAGGTGCAGAAAGCTGGTCAGCAGGCTCTCAGACAAATTGGCTCAGTCATCCGTAACCCTGAAATTCTTGGTAGGAAAGGTTTTTTTTGTGAATTTTGAAATATACAAACACATTTACAGCTGCTGTGTCCTTTTGCAATAATAATCTATTATTTAACCTGCACAACATACTGTTTTTGCAGTATCAAATTAAGACAGACTTTCCTTACTTTTAACATGGCTCCAAAAGCTGATTGACAGTGGGTATGGAAAGTATTCAGACCCCCTTATATTTTTCACTTTTTGTTATAATGCAGCCATTTTCTAAAATCATTTAAGTAAATTTTTTCCTCATTAATGTACACACAGCACCCCATAGTGACAGAAAAAAAAGAATTGTTGAAATTTTTGCAGATTTATTAAAAAACAAAAGATGAAATATCACACAGCCATAAGTATTCAGACCCTTTGCTGTGACACTTATATTTAACCCGGGTGCTGTCCATTTCTTCTGATCATCCTTGAGATGATTATACACCTTCATTGGAGTCCAGCTGTGTTTGAATACACTGATTGGACTTGATTAGGAAAGCCACACACCTATCTATATAAAACCTTACAGCTCACAGTGCATGTCAGAGCAAATGAGAATCATAGAGACAGAAGTGTGGCAAGGCAACGTATGTCAACGTATGTCATAGTACCTCATTCATAATGACTCTCATTATCCCATTCCCAGCTATAACGCCCATCCTGCTGGATGCTCTCACTGATCCATCCCGAAGGACCCAGACATGTCTTCAAACCCTTCTGGACACCAAGTTTGTGCACTTCATTGATGCCCCTTCCCTCGCCTTGATCATGCCTATTGTCCAGAGAGCCTTCCAGGATCGTTCCACTGACACTCGCAAGATGGCCGCGCAGATTATTGGCAATATGTACTCCCTTACGGACCAGAAGGTACTGTTCTTCTGCAATACAACAATACTGTATAAAATTTTATTAAGCTTGTCAAACACTATATTCTAGGGATGAATAAAATAATGTCATGTTTATGTTGTGTGAATAGGATCTGTCACCATACCTGCCTAGTGTCATTCCTGGACTGAAGACTTCCTTGTTGGACCCAGTGCCTGAGGTGGGTTCAGTGACAGACAAATGTGCAGTGTGTGTGTGTGTGTGTGTGTGTGTGTCAACAGTGGCGCAAAAAAGTATTTAGTCAGCCAATTGTGCAAGTTATCTTAAAAAGATGACAGGAATATAATTTTCATCATAGGTATACCTTAACTATGAGAGGGGAAAAAAATAATCCAGAAAATCACATTCTGATTTTTAAATAATCTATTAGCAAATTAGCAGATTCAATCTTCCCAGCCTGGTGCAGGTCTACAATTTTGTTTATGGTGTCCTTTGACAGCTCTTTGGTCTTGGCCATAGAGGAGTTTGGAGTGTGATTGTTGGAGGTTGTGGACAGGTGTCTTTTATACTGATAATGAGTTCAAACAAGTGCCATTAATACAGGTAACAATTGGAGAAGAGAGGAGCCTCTTAAAGAAGAAGTTACAGGCCTGTAAGAGCCAGAAATCTTGCTTGTTTCTTGCAAATACTTGTTTTCCACCACAATGTGCTAGTAAATTCTTTAAAAATCAGACGTGATTTTCTGGATTTTTATTTTTTTTTTCTCTCATTTTGTCTTTCATAGGTGAGGTATAGCTATGATGAAAATTACAGGCCTCTCTCATCTTTTTAAGTGGGAGAACTTGCACAATTGGTGGCTGACGAAATACTTTTTTGCCCCACTGTATGTGTCTGAAGCTGATACTGTAGCCACTTCTCTCCAGGTTCGTACAGTGTCTGCCAAAGCCCTGGGCACCATGGTGAAGGGAATGGGTGAATCCTGCTTTGATGACCTTCTGCCATGGCTCATGGAGACGCTGGCCTCTGAGCAGAGCTCAGTAGATCGTTCTGGGGCAGCCCAAGGTCACTAACATTGCTTATTGTTTCTGTTGATTTGAGGTTATGTTCACACTGCAGGTCAAATCTGATTATTATTATTTTTTTAAAATTATTTTTTATACCCCCCCCCAATGTGCTATGTATCTGATTTTTTCATGTCAACGTGAACAGCAAAGCTATGATCTTTTTCATATCCGACCCAGGCCTCTTTCATATGTAGATATAAATCCGATATGTATCCGACGCAACTGCAGTATGGATGCTCACGGAGTGCGCATCCAACCTATATGTCATCAAAAGGCGACAAATGTCACAGTTGTTTGACAAAACACAGACGCCACAAAACAGCAACGGCGGACGAAGCAGTAGCAAACAGTCAGTGGTGAAAAAAGATGCTTTAGAACTGATAAATATAAGAAAATGTTGGCTTTGTTGCACAAAATCGTTGCAATCGCCACAAATTCGTCATAAGACCCTCTGCAAGGGGCCGCATTTACTTCCATAAACACACCGCCTTGCAATTGTGCGCGTGCGGAATGTAACGTCCAGTTTTGTGCGCGTGCACAATGTAACGTCCAGTTTGTAACGTCCAGTTTTGTGCGCATGCGCAATGTAACATCCAGATTTCTGCGCGTGCGTAATGTAACGTCCAGTTCTGTGCGCGCGCGCAATGTAACGTCCAGTTTTGTGCGCGTGCGCAATGTAACATCCAGATTTCTGCGCGTGCGTAATGTAACGTCCAGTTCTGTGCGCGCGCGCAATGTAACGTCCAGTTTTGTGCGCGTGCGCATTGCAGTGACGTGCGGTGAGGTTTATGATTGGTGAGGCACTGAACGTGACGTCTGGAGCTCTGTGAAGCTCAACTCAACACTGCCACATGCTGGTTCTGGCACCGTACACCAAGGAAACACCATGGTCTCTTGTGTGAAGCCATGGACCAATCACAGCCTGCCTGAATGGATGTGTGCGTGGTCTCATGAGAGCGATGACTCAACGTGGCACGTAGCTGCACTTCCTATGCATTTGAACAGGAAATAGGAAAAATCAGCTATTTTAATGATGAAATCATTGAAATGAAAAAGAAAATCAATGTAAAGCACGGACCATAGAACTAAAATGGAGCAATGTAATGTAAATTTTTTTTTTTTTAACTATTCACATGCAGCGGAAAGGAAAGACCACCACGGGGCAGTGCGGCTCTGCCTCACTTGCCTGCCCTGACCGCACGTCACTGGTGCAATGTAACATCCAGTTTTGTGCGCACGCTGAATGTAACGTCCAGTTTTGTGCGCATGCGTGTGATGTCACGGACATGTTTCCTTTTACAATAGAAGCTGCATTTTTATTTATTTTTTCTGTAATATGAACGGCTGCAGAAAAAGATCGGCTTTAACAAAAACATCCGAATTGGCCATCGTGCCCTGCAGTGTGAACATAGCCTAAGTGAAATGACTAAAATTGCTGACAGAATTTAATTTGTGATGTATTCAGGCCTTGCTGAGGTGATGGCTGGGCTTGGAGTTGAGAAGCTGGACAAATTGATGCCAGATGTTGTGCAGACAGCTAGTAAGGTGGATATAGCCTCCCATGTCAGAGATGGCTATATCATGATGTTCATCTACCTGCCGCTCACATTTGGAGACAGATTTACTCCCTATGTTGGGCCCATCATCCCCTGCATCCTAAAGGTAAATTGCTTCTCTGCTTTGAATGTTAAGTTTGGTCATTAGATGCATGCAGTTGTGTGATGGGTGAGCATGGACTATCCCCCTAAATATTGTTTGTCGTTAATACTAAAAACTGTAAAACATTTACGATTTGTTTGTTTGTTAACTCCAATAAACAGCATCCTTTTGCAAATAAACACAGGATTTCAATTCTATATTCAAACCTAAGTACAATTACCCAATCACCTGCAATGCTTCTGTTGTGATAAACCATCACACTTGCTTGAAGCAGGAAAGCACATTATCAACTTATCCTGTTAATTGTGCACTACTTTAATGTAAAACATTTAATCTTTAAGCTCACTATTGGCTAATGTATACATAGGCTGATGCATACGTTTGATTGTTTTTTATGCTGACAGATAACTAATACAAATACAGTCTTTACACAGTATGTTAGTTTTTCTTGTTATTTGAATAGATTATCTTAACATTTCTGGTCTGCTTCACCAGGCTCTGGCTGATGAAAATGAGTATGTGCGAGACACTGCGCTCCGAGCTGGCCAGCGCATCATCAGCATGTATGCAGAGACTGCCATTGCACTCCTGCTTCCTGAACTAGAGCAGGGGCTGTTCGATGACCTCTGGAGAATCAGGTCAGCAAAACTTACTCAGTAAAGTGTAGAGATTGGTTAGATGTAGCTTTAATACACGTTTAATTGTGCGCCCATGTTTGTGTTGCTTCACAGGTTCAGTTCAGTCCAGCTGCTTGGAGATCTGCTTTTCCATATCTCTGGAGTGACAGGAAAGATGACTACGGAGACTGCATCAGAAGATGACAACTTCGGCACTGCTGCATCAAATAAGGTAAGAATGTTTTTGTTTTTTTAAACCAGTTAATCCTTTCTGTTAAAGGAATATTTTTTAAGATCAGAATCAGAATCATCTTTATTTGCCAAGTATGTCCAAAACACACAAGGAATTTGTCTCCGGTAGTTGGAGCCGCTCTAGTACAACAGACAGTCAATTTACAGAACACTTTGGAGACATAAAGACATTGACAAAAAACAATTGTGCAAAAAGATGCAGAGTCCTCTAGCACTTAGAGCAGTTCGAATGACTAATATCGCAATAGTCCGGTGCAATGACCATTGTGCAAAGGGCGCTGAGACTTCAAGGAGTGTATGCGGTTTAAAGTGACGAGTAGTGCGATAATCTGGGACAATGGTTGTGCAAAATGTTACAGATACCCCTCAATCAGTGTGCAAATGGAGCAGATGCTACTCTGGCATGAGTGGCCAGTATATGCAAATAGTGCAGCATGACGAGACAACAACATGGAATCAGATTAGTGTGTTTTTGATGAAAAGGGGGACCATCTCTATGATTAAACATTTTATGTGTTTGGCAGTGGCTAACCTGAATTGTCTTACTTTTAGGCTATCATTTCAGCTCTCGGGGCTGAGCGGCGTAACCGTGTCCTTTCCGGCCTCTATATGGGACGTTCTGACACCCAGCTGGTGGTTCGCCAGGCCTCTCTTCACGTGTGGAAAATAGTGGTGTCCAACACGCCACGAACCCTTCGAGAAATTCTCCCGACACTCTTCAGCCTCCTGCTCGGCTTCTTGGCCTCCACCTGTCCTGATAAGAGAATAGTACATACTTATTTTTTTCATCTCATGATTGTTGTCTTTTTTTGTATTTTTTTTTTTTACCTTTTTGCAAAGATACTCCCACATTGTTTTTTTACAAATTTTGTTTTGTTTTTCAGATCGCTGCTCGGACACTCGGTGATCTGGTGAGAAAGCTTGGTGAGAAGATTCTGCCAGAGATAATTCCCATTCTGGAGCAGGGTCTACGTTCTGACAAGAGTGATGAAAGGCAGGGTGTCTGCATCGGCCTCAGTGAGATCATGAAGTCCACCAGCAAAGACGCGGTTAGTCATAAAAGAAATCCTTCAAATCAAGGAGGAGAGGCACAACACACTGCCACGTTCCTTACTACTTACTTAATTTCCCTCCCTGGAAGTATCTCTCTAACTATCTACACCTTTTTGGCATTATTATCTTCAAAGGTAGCTGCCTTCCCTTTTTTATCCATAATTAAACAACTGTTAATTTGCCCACTTATTCCTTTAGAAATAGGTTCAAAGATGTTTTAAACAGGGCACAGAGAGGACTTGAAATTATGCTACTCACTGCTAACATACAGCCCTAAAAACTTCTGTTAAATCCCTATGCCAACATGTGTAATATAAGACCGCTGCCGATCTGACATGCGAAATCATTATTCAAGCAGATCATTAATACTAAACCTCACTGACTGTATGTTATTGTTCCATAGGTGCTGGTCTTTTCCGAGTCTCTGGTCCCCACTGTGAGGAAGGCTCTCTGTGACCCTCTGGAAGAAGTCAGAGAGGCTGCAGCCAAAACATTTGAGCAGCTCCATGTAACCATTGGTCACCAGGCACTGGACGACATCCTTCCTACTTTGCTGAAACAGCTTGTGAGTTACTAAATATGTAAAAATTCCAACCAACATTAATAGTAGACTTGCTATGAGCCAATTTACTCATGCTGTACTAATTGTTTTCCCAGGATGATGAGGACACGGCAGAATTTGCTTTGGATGGCTTGAAGCAAGTCATGGCTGTGAAGAGTCGATCGGTGCTGCCCTATTTGGTGCCAAAGGTAGCAGATGATGATGAACTTTTCCTTCTTTGGATCGTTATAGTAACAGGCGTAACAAAAATAATAATAATGTAACTAACTGAAGTAAATCTTGTGATCCCAGCTGACTGCTGCTCCTGTGAACACTCGTGTGTTGGCCTTCTTGTCAGCTGTGGCCGGTGAAGCCCTGACCCGCCACCTCGGTGTCATTCTCACAGCCCTTCTCTCCTCACTAAAAGGAAAACTAGGAACAGAGGATGAACCTCAGGTAATGCTTCATAAGCTATCATGACTGGTGATGCTGTTGCTTTTTTCCCCATTGCTAATGTTGTTTACTTTGCATTAGGAATTATGCAGTTGCCAGACAGTGATCCTCTCTGTGGACGATGAAGTGGGCCAACGCATCATCATAGATGATCTGTTGGAGGCGACTCGTAACTTAGATGCCGGCCTCAGACAGGCTGCCGTGACTATCCTCAATGCCTACTTTGCCCGCACACGCCTAGACTATAGTGCCCATACACGCAACCTGCTGTCAGGCCTCATCCACCTCCTTAATGACACCAACAGAGAGGTTCTGTCTCAGAGTTGGGACACAATCAACTCCATCACTAAGGTGTGTTCATGTGAATGACTGTTTCCAATATATTCTGCTTCTGGAGTCATATCAACTCATAGTTTTGTTTTGGTTTTTTTAACAAAGAAACTGGATGCAAGCAGCCAGCTGGCTCTAATTGATGACCTTCATCGAGACATTAGATCAGCAGCTGCTGATTTAAAGGGTCAACACCTACCTGGTTTCTGTCTGCCCAAAAAGGTAAGACTGTTTTTCCCAGTTCTGTCAATGCAATATGATGTACAGTCAGCTAAAGGGTACTGTATATGCTTTGTTTTTCAATCTTTTAACCATAGCACATAAGACACAACCAGTGAAGTAGATTACTTCACTGATGTTTAAAGTCTTGATGCACTCCCCATTGCTACTGTCTAGAGCAGTGTTTCCCAACCTTTATTGAGCCAAGGAACATAATATAATATATGGATAAAAAAATCTGAACTATATTTAGCAAATATTGTGCCCCCATGAGGCGGCACGGTGGACGACTGGTTAGAGCGTCTGCCTCACAGTTCTGAGCACCGGGGTTCAATCCCCGGCCCCCCCTGTGTGGAGTTTGCATGTTCTACCCGTGCCTGGGTTTTCTCCGGGCACTCCGGTATCCTCCCACATCCCAAAAACATGCATGGTAGGTTAATTGACGACTCGAAATTGCCCGTAGGTGTGAATGTGAGTGCGAATGGTTGTTTGTCTGTCTGTGCCCTGCGATTGGCTGGCAACCAGTTCAGGGTGTACCCTGCCTCCTGCCCAATGATAGCTGGGATAGGCTCCAGCACTCCCTCGACCCTTGTGAGGATAAGCGGCTCAGAAAATGGATAGATGGATGGATGCGCCCCCATGCATCGCTGAGAACATATTTGTTTTATGATACACTAAATATATGCATCAAAATATGGAAGAAAGGAACCAATTTTCTGCCCTTACATATTCTTCTTTGTGCTGACAGGGTGTTACATGCATCCTTCCTGTCCTGAGAGAAGGTGTCCTAACTGGTAGTCCTGAGCAGAAGGAAGAAGCAGCCAAAGCATTAGGAGGGGTCATAAAATTGACGTCCCCTGAGGCTTTGCGGCCCTCTGTGGTCAACATCACTGGGCCCCTTATCCGTATCTTGGGTGACCGTTTTGCCTGGACAGTGAAGACAGCTTTGTTGGAGACTCTAACCCTTCTGCTAGCAAAGGTCTGTTAAAAGGTTCTCTTCTTGGAATCATCGCTTCACAGAGATGAGTTGCAGAGCGTCACACTAACGTCTTGTGTTCCATCTTCCAGGTGGGAATTGCACTGAAGCCTTTCCTACCACAGCTGCAGACCACCTTCCTAAAGGCACTACAAGACTCAAGCCGTGCGGTGAGGTTGAGAGCTGCTGAAGCTCTTGGCCAACTGGTTTCAATCCACAGCAAGGTTGACCCACTCTTCACAGAGCAACTCTCTGCCATTCGCAATGCAGAGGACCCTGGAGTCAGGTGTGCATACTTATTGGGGAATACGGCAACTAAAGTATTGATTGCACTTAACTATATGAACATCTGATCCTACTGAGATATTGTTTTACTTCCAAGTTACATGCTTAGCTATTGTACTCCACCATTTTTAGTCATTCGCCCTGTCTGCTGGGGATTTGTTTTTTTTTTTAATTTAAAACATGTTTATGGCCATGACAGTAGTTGGGATCCCAGCATGGCCCTCCAAATAATCTTACAACTGTAATTTTTGTCAAAGAGCTGAAGGGTCGATGGTAAGTAATTCCCCAACATCCCCACCAGGTGGCACAGCTACACGCTTTCACCTGTTATTTAGTTACATCAGTTTTTAATTTTTTTCAATTTTTTATAATTCCACCCGCAGAAAGGAACGGAAATGCAGCTAACAGTCACAGAGTATGCCAAGGCTCGTTCAACTCAATCAATTATTTATACAAAGTTCAGTTTACATAAAGTTTAAAGGATCCCGTGGTTTAAAAAATGCCAGGTACTAGGTTGTCACCTCTGCTCAGTAAATTGCTATCAGTCACCAACACTTCTTAAATTGTCACCGCATTTAATTGTACAGTATGTAGCAACTCAGGAGCAGTACAACCTAACACTGTCACTCATATAGCGCTTCATATTTATTTTGTGAATACAGCGGAACCTCGATTTAATGGACTAATAGGGGGAGGGGTCATCGGTTAAATCCAATTGTCCATTAAATTTAAGCACTTTTTTGCATGGCTTAAAACACCAGTACAGTAGAAAATTATTGTTTTGTACTTTTTTGTGAGCTAAAAACACCCAGTACAGTACAAACGTAGATTAATATAAAAACGTTTTAAACTTTATCCAAACTTACCTCAGTGGTGCATGAAAGGGGTGATTTTCAGTCCCACCTGGACACTATTTTCTGTCCATTAAATCTGAAGTTTGTTAAATCGCAGTCCTTGAAATCGAGGTTCCTCTGTATGGAGGACACAATTTACTAGCTTCGAGTAGTTTTGGATACATTACAGAAGCAGTTAGATTGTCTGCTACCGTTCTACTGCGATTGCTATTCAGTCAGTAAATTTCTTTGTGTGTGCAACGCATGTAATTTATAGCAGGATTATTTTATGATTAAAACAACTTCCTGTTCACAGTTTGAGCACACTCAGCCTTAAATAGAATAGCAAATTGAAATGTTTTACAACAACAAATACAACTCACACAGAAATACAACTAACACCAACAACTTGTGATTATGTTTCGGTTATATTGCATGTTTTACATTGTATTCACACTGTTTTTGACAGGGAGACAATGCTACAAGCTTTAAGGTTTGTCATCCAAGGGGCTGGGTCAAAGGTGGACCCAAACATCCGCAAGAACATCACCACCACATTACTAGGCATGCTGGGACATGACGAGGTATGATACTGGGAGCAGATAACTTGAACATTAAACAGGGTTGAGAAGATTTTTTTTCAGTAGTGACAAGCCTTTACCTCCTAAGTTAAAAATTCAGTAAAATAGTCTTTCTGTAGAAGCTGTTTAGTGGTGTTGGTCTTATTCTGTGAGCACTGTGATGAAACTGGAGGATGTGGTTTGGAACAAAGGTAGTTTTAAGTGTCTACATCAGTATATAGAGCAGCAGTAGCTCATTAATAACGATCTGGTCTTACAAATCAATTGGCAGCTGTTTGTCGGAAAGATCCTAGTCTGTAAGGCACAGAACCCCTGAACATTAGTTCAGGTCACCGTTTCCGCGCCACATCACTCCGTCTCTCCTTGCATGCCTGCACGTGTAGTCTACTTCATGGTAGGCTGTCCAACAAAAATATACAGCAGGTTTAAATCCAATTTTCCTTTGAGGGATTTTAAGTATATTGCAATTTTTTTAAATTAAAAATAATTCATTAGCTTTTCACATCAGTCTCTCTGCCTACCTGCCCACACACTCATCTCTTTGTGTGTGTTTACACAAATAGGATGCAACTCGGATGGCTTCAGCTGGCTGTATTGGTGAGATCTGCCCTTTTCTGTCAGAGGAGGAGCTGAAGATTGTTTTGCTTCAGCACATCTTGGGTTAGTATGTCCTGTAAATGCAAAATTTATGTAACATCACTTTCTTTTAGTTTGTATAGTTAGGTGTATTTTTGCTTTAAGTTTCTATATTCTATATTAAGGCCTTTTTTTCCTTTACATAGGACTGGTGTCACAAAAGAGTGACAAAAACTGAGTTTTTTTCCTTCAAAATAACCCCTTTAAATTCACTTTCTCTGCCTTCATGCACTCCTGGAAGGATTCTTCCATGATTCTCACAGCTCAGTCATCACGGCGATCTAGATGTCGTACAGGTCTTTATAACAGGTCTTGATTTTGGGAAAGAAGAAAAAACATCACACAAAAACGATTTTGTTCTCGGCCAGGAACTGTCGGATGCTCAGGGCGTTGTGAGCAGGCGTGTTGTCATGATGAAGTGACTGAGTTGTTCTGCCACAGTTCTCGCATTTCACTGAACGAAGCAAACGCTGTGGGATCTCTTTGTACACATGCTGGTAGATTGTCTGGCTCTGTGGCAAGAACTTGCAATGGACGATGCCCCTCACATCGAAGAATGTGGTTAACATGACTTTGGACTTCGAATGTCTTGCGTTCTTCAGCCTTGGCGGCGATGGACTCTTCCACTGAAGGCGTTTTGTCTCCACGTACTCCACGTAGTCGGCGATGACTCTACCTAGCCAGTCTGGTCTCATTGGTCTCACTCTCATCATCTCTCACTCTGTTCATTGCTTGATGACCGACACAGGATATGTGTATAAAAGTATGTGAAAAAGTCCAATGGCTGCAGGTCACAGTTATACAGTATATTGTACTCTACTATACTAGATCACTATACTATATACTATATTACATTGAAGGGCAAAACTAGTTGTTTGGGTTTGAAATATAGCTTTTGTGACACCCGCCTTGGACCTCTTCTGACACATCAAGTACAGTGAACTGCCCCGATTCGTGGCTCGCTATTCACAAATTCACCTTTTTCTTTGGAACCTATTCTCAGGCATTTGCTGAACACTCACCTATTCACTTATTGTTGTTCTCGTTTTGTAAACCCCCTTCCCCTCAAGGCATCCCAGCCTGGCTAACAGGGAAAGCAGGAATGGTCTCAAGGAAGTCTAGTTAGTAAAACCCTGCTACTTGTGGGGCATATGGACCAAACCCTGCTGCGAATAGTGAAAACTGCAAGTTATTGACGTTTCCCCTAAAAAGATTTACAATTGCCTATATTAGTAGTTTCAACTGTAAATCTGTCACAAACTATGATCCAAAAATATTTTAATATAATTTCAAACTCCTCCTACAATATTGCCCTGACAAATAAATGGCTTGCAGATGACTTGATCTCTAAAAAAATGCACCAGAAGTTCATGCATGTCCAAGGAACATTATCCTAAACTTGGCTCCTCCCCAACATAAAAAGATCTCAGGCTGTTGAGATATACAGTGTCCAGCAATACTTCCTTGACACCAATTTCCTATTAACCTCTGCTTTGGCACCATTTTGACTGTATTGTTGTAGTACATCTCAACTAAGAGACAAAAGTTTTTTGTATGTGAGGGAGCTATTCGTGTCAGGGCTCAGTGGCTGTATGGGGGTTTACTATACAATCGTGCTCACCGTTGTTGACACCCATGAAGTTTAAGTACTAATAATAAATAAATATATATAATACACACACACACACAGATGAAACAAAAAGAGATTTTTAGTAGTGCACACATACAGTATGGTTACAGATGGCGCAATGAAGCACACCCTGCCAACAGTCAATCATGTTGGAGGATCCATAATGCTGTGGGGCTGCGTTGTTTATTCTGGTACTGGAGGCCTTGACTGTATCACAGGCATCATGAAATCAGAAAATTATCAAACGATTTTAGAGCAAAATGTCTTACCCAGTGTAAGAAAACTTGGTTTGAGGTCCTCCAGTAAGACAAAGACCCAAAGCACACACCCAAAAGCACACAGGAATAGTTGAAAAGGAAAAAAATGCACTGTTTTTAAAATGGCCTACAATCCCGATCTCAGTCCAATAATGGAGAGCACGACTATATTAATTATCTTGCTTCATCAGCAATATGGGGATTGAATGTTTGTGTCCTGTTTCAGCGGATATGTCAGGGGTGGACTGGATGGTGCGTCATGGTCGTAGCTTGGCTCTAGCCATTGCAGTCAAATGTGCGCCTGAGAAGCTGTGTGGGAAGGAATACTGTGACACCGTCACGGAGACCATTTTGACCAACGCCACTGCTGACAGGGTAAGCAGAAAGTTAGGCGTGTGCATGTGGACCTCTGCACTTTGCCAACTACTGTTCTGAATGTCTGTCTTATTTTTGTTTCTTTAAACAGATAAGCCAGCATTATAAATACTACTCTCAACCAATTTTCATTGTTCTTGTAGGCTAGCTTTTTAAAAAAAAAATAATAATAATAATTTTATTTTTTTTATACCTCCTCCTCGTTTCTCACCTGGATGCTTCTGCTTATAGTTCTTCGTGTTGTATTTAGAAATAATAATGGCAAATACATGGAAAAAGAACGCCACTTAAACGCTTTTAAGTACGTCAATATAGAATTACATTTGTCTAAATGTATTTTCAGGATACATTTTTAACCCTGGCAACAGAAAATATTATTACTACAGAGCTTGTGTAGCTATAATGATATTGATTTATATATTGACTACACATAGTACAACCACAGTATGAGTAGATCATGTGCACTGGGTTCTCTTGCAGATCCCCATTGCTAGCAGTGGTATCAGAGGGATGGGATTCCTGATGCGACATCAGCTCAGCTTGGATGGAGGCAGTAATGTTACCCAGCGCTTCATCACACAGTTTATAAAGGTTTGTTATGCAGTACATAAACAGTCAGTCTGACAATCAATCTGTTAATGATCACAATCTATTAGGCTGGATTTACACTGCAGGTCCATTTTTTTGTAATTTGTTTTTGCTTTCACTATTTACATGTCCTTTTCAAGTTACGCGTATCTGATAAAATGTTACATTTCACTGGCTATACTTCAAGTATCGACACTTGGCAGCGACAACGTAGAAGTAAACAATAATAATGAAATAACACAAGTATTAAAAGAGAGGTTGGTCTGGGCTGACTCGTCTCCCCCATTGTTTTAAATGAAGGTAACTTCCATATTACTCCACTGACAGCTGTCTGCAAATATTTTTGCTTATTTAATGATCAAGACACCTCTGATATACCAGATATTGTCAATGCTTTCACTTTAGTTTTGATTTATCGTATGTTTAGTTGTTGTTTGGGCAGACCCAGGTGTGTACGCGTCACTGATCGGCCTATTTCGATGACGTCAGGCTCACATTTACAGGGTATATACAATCTGTCCATTTATTATGCAGTCGCATTAGCAGAAATCTGATTTGTCAGATTTTATCCACATTGGGAAGGGTCCTCCAATATCCGATTTCATGCATTTTTGTGTCTTCATGCTGCCTTGACACATACCCAAATGGTGCCACTTGAACCAAGAATCCAGCTTTACTCTCCACACATTACCACGCATACATTATACCACATTTGAAAATTGTTTATATAGTGAACCCCTGCTACAAATAGTGAAAAGCCGCGCATAATTGCCCCTCAAAAGAGTTTGTAATTGCCTATAGATCCCACATGGTGGCAGCAAAGAACTAGCCATCCTTCCATTCATCCATTTTCTGTACCGCTTATCGTCACTAGGTTCAAGGGCATATCAAAACCTGCATTAATTTGTCAATAACCTTTTCGAACAAGCTGTACATTTCTGGAATATATATATCATTAACCCTTCATATTGTAGTATACAAGTTATTTAAAGACAGTGTGTGCTTCACCAGCTTTACGGGGAGTGCGCAATACGCCTAACAAAAACCTAATTTTTAGCTAAACTATAGTTGAAAACTGGACGTTACGTGCATGTATTACATAACATATAAACAATGCAAATATGAATGTTAACTGACCCCATAACATCTTTGTCATCTGACATTTAACAAGACATTCTACAATCCCACAATAAACGTACTGTATTAGCACAGTATGTCGATGTTTAGGAATATGAGGAATGGAGTGTGGAGAAGATAAAGGATTTGTGTTCCTTTGTGACACCTGCTGTTTGTGTGACCCAACAGAGTCTTCAGAACCAGTCCAGTGACATCAGGCTGGTGTCGGAGCGGGTGCTGTGGTGGGTCTTCAAAGAACCTGCAGCACCAGCCATGGAGGCAAATCACATCAAGCCTTTGTTGAAGACTCTGTTGGACAACACCAAAGACAAGAACACCAGCGTCAGAGCCCAGAGCGAGCACACCATCGTCAACCTGTTACGACTCCGCCAGGGAGAGGAATGCATGCAGGTCAGACCACTGACTGAAAGTATGGTGTGTTATAGGCGGAAATTATTGACACAAGTAGACACTCATGTTGGGCTTTCTATTACGTTTCAGATGATTACAGCCATTCTGGACTCTGCAAGTAACGACCTCCTATCCGAGTGTCACCGCCGCTCTTTGAAGAAGATTGCCAGTCAGCAGGACTCCAATGAAGAAATAGATGACACCATACTAACGTGATCGAACCAGACTGCGCTATATAATGATGTCAGCCAAAAAATGGATCGACTGATTTGATCTCCAATGTATGAAAGGTCCAGACACATTCACCCGCTCATGTTGCTCTGTTTTCCAGCGCAGGAACTCAGGATATTTGCTAGCTGACAAACAAAATTGCAAGACCATATCTGTAATTCAACCCGCTTGACTTTTTAGCCCCGCCCCTTTTGTCAGGAGAGTCACAATTTGAGAATATGATTTTGCAATGACATTGACCTCCACATCAATTTTACTTTATTTCCTCCTCATTATGGTGTTTTCAGGTTTGATAGGCTCTAAATTTAGATGTATTCAGCTTTCAAAATGTTTTTCAATGTATTACTCTGTTCATGGCTGCACTGGACTGCTGAAAAGTATTATTCAGCCCCCAAAAGGTCCAATGTTGCGGTGTCTTTCAGGGACCGATACAAAAGCGGTCTTTGAATGTACCACAAGTTCCTATCCTGAGAAAACAATTATTGGTTAGAATTTCAAACCCCCCTATCAACAAATGTTTCATTTCTCTTATTTCATTGTTTTAACAGCCTATAAATCGAAAATGTTTTCTTTAATTAAAAAAATAATAATTTATCACATTTTACAGCTTATGTTACAGTTTTGTAACTGTAATTAGACCAATTCTGTTATGAATTTTCAACAAAAAAAATCTATTTTGCTGAAATGATTGGTGATGCCACTGTAATGGCATATTGCACACATCTCTTACCTTTTGGTTGTTGATTGATTTGTGTAAGAGACATTTGGGCAGTGTCTACAACAGTAATGTTTTTTTATCCCATTGATTTGGTTGTAAAAAGGCAATACAAAATAAAAAAACAGCTTGAGTGAATTATTTTCAAGCCTTTTTACTTAAGGCTATGTTACGGTTTCGCATGGTCGTTGATACCTTTCCTCAGGCATTCAGATTTGGTATGAAAATTAACATGAAATTAAAGCGGCGGTCTAATAGTTGGAGCCCACACCAGTGTATCAATCTAAATGCCATTTGTATAATCAATAAATCAGTTTGTCAAATTACCCCTGGATCTTAAATGTCTGATCAACCAAGAGATTTTGCACAATTCCATGTATTCAACTTTGTGGGTGCAACTGAACATCGTACTGTTCCCAGTATGAGTGTGAATGCGACCAGAGCATAATGTATATATGCATGGTTGGGTGAGATGGAGGAACTTCCTGGTCCTGACCACAACCCCATCAAATACCATTCGGGATGAAGCAGAACATGCATTGTGAGCCAGGCCACAACTGTTGCTATGGATGAATGGACACAAATTCCTTTAGATACGCTACAAAATCTTGTGGAAAGTCTTTCCAGAAGAGTGGGAGCTGTTGTCGCTGCAGATGAGGGACTATAGGCACCAATACTTTTGTCTACACAGCAGTGCTTGGAAGGAAAGTAGATTTGTCAAGTATCTGCACTTGAGTAATTTTCTGAAGAACTGTTATACTCCCTATATCTGAAAATTAAATATTTGTACTTTATACTCCTTTGTCAAAATAGGCTCACTACTTTTTACTTTTCTACCTCTGCTGATTATGACATGTATAAAAAAAGAGGTAAAGTCAATCAGATGAGATTAATTGTTTGAGCTTTTTGGATCTTAAAAGGTGAAAAAGAACAGGGACGAACGAAAACCAGTGATCATTAACAACTATGGCAACAGATTGGGAGAAACAAGACGTTGATGTTTTCTGTTAGAAAAGCGATTCGTGGTGTATTGTTTCCAGTTCTCATTCGTTAGCGTTTATTTTTGCTCAGTTTACAACGTTAGCAATATGGGTTACAGTTGTTTTGCTTGTGTAAAAGTCGATCCAAGACTAGCTAGCCTAGACATTACAATCGACATGTAAAAAATTTTTGCCCCCCGTACGAGCATTATTTAAATTAAAAGAATTAGGATTAGAATTATTTATTTTGTGTGCAGAAATGTTTTTTTTCCCGTTGCGCCAATCAAAACAGATTAGGGAATTGACAGTAAGAAAAATGGTCAATTTCATGTCTACTTTTTTCCCCCCCACAGAAATACGTGAGTACGATATTACTTTTAACATCTCTTTTTACACGAGCATTTGTACTTCTACTTAACTACAGAAGATGAGTACTTTTTATACTTACTGCTAGTGTAACCATTTTGCTGATTATCGCCAGCCCCAGGATGATATATCTTCACTTATGTAATCATCAGCGGTTTTATATTGTTGTTTATTTAAATTGTTATAGAAAAGTGTAAGGCAATGTTGTTCAATGGTACGGGGCGGCTTGACGGCTGGAGCCTGCGCAGTGTGGCCGGATCAGAGTCCGTTGCAGTTCCACCAACAGAGGAGGAAGCGGAGTTTCCGGCTGCTTGGCGGTACAGAACCGATTGCCGAACCCCCGAGAAAAACGACGCCGGCTCGGGGCGACCGGTTTATCGCAACGGTAGTTTTTTCCCAGCAACATTGGGGGGTCCGGGGTCGTGTGTGTGTTGTTTTTTTTTTTAAAAAAAGAAAACAAGGGACTTGACCCACAAACGGTCCAAAGAAGCGGCTCAAGGCGGGAGTGAGCCACGATCCGCCGGCATGGCCAGGGACTACGATTACCTATTCAAACTGCTCATCATCGGTGACAGCGGTAAGTCGACGCCGGGGATGTGGCACGGGAAGTGGGCCTGTCGTGTTTTTACACACGCGTAAATGCCTAATTGCAACCTGGACGCACTGTGCCTTCAGGTTTCGTTTTCTATTACTAGTGTATTGCTTTTGGGATAAATTAGTTTTGTGTAATGTCCCCGGCCGCTATATTCCAGTGTTAGTGACAGGGTGGAGGTTGTGTGTCCGGGCTGGGCATGTCTGTCGATGAGGCCGGATATCGCCTCTAGACCAGCCGAATTTTCCCCTCGAATATCTTCCTGTTTTGGTCGTGTAGCAAACGTAATACTTTTCTCAACTAAAGCCAAAGTCGCATAAATGGCCGAAATGTTACAAGAGCGAATTAGACCGTTTGAGTCTGTTTTTATTTGCCTTTAGCTGCGGCAGCTAGCATGAAATTAGGCTATCATATTTTTGTATGGGTCATGAAGCTGTTGCGTTTGCTAGTACGAGCCACAGGCTATGATGATATTACAAGGTTAGGACGGTTCGCACAACGCTAAACAATAACTACTGCGGCAACTATTTGTTTGGAATAACAACTTGTAATGTCGATTGCTAGCCTGAAAATGTTAACTCTATGGTGGTAAAGGAATGCTGCACTGCGGTCTGATTAGCATCTCAAGGCAGTCACGTTTAAATGAAGTGAAACTATCATCGTGTTAACGAAAGTGTAACTTCGTGAAATTATATGTTAAGATATCTAAGTTCAACGACAACTTTCTTTGTATAGTTATGTTGATTTAACCACGTTATGCACCCTTGAATAAAAACATGAATAATCGACTCGACTTCACTCTCAATTGGAGTCAAAGTTAACCCGCAGTACTTAACTGTATTGCTTTGTGGGGTCTGATCCCCACATTCATTGTCCATCCTGATCCTGGCACAACCGCATCATCATCATCAGAGCACACTGATTCCAGTGTTCCTTCAGCTGCACTGTGGAACTACGACTGACTCTATTTCCATACTGTGATAACGAGCTCAAAATGCAATGACTGCTGCCCATTTTCAACAATAACTTGCTGGTATCTGCATGATACTAGTTAAGCGTTCTGCATCCAGCTTGGTTTTGCTGTTTGAAGCTTAAGAGATCATGGGTGACTATTCAGGAGGATGTGTGTCTCATCGACACCAAGACAAACATATTGGAGCTTTAAATTATCAGTACACAGTCTCATCTACTTTGAAGCCTCTGTTATTGTTTGACCCAAATAATGGAGCAAGGAGGCCAAAGGAAACTGATAGCTGTTAGGTTTGGAGCAATAAAACACCATCTGACAACCCCCCAGTAGGTAGCTTAGGTCGCACCCCAGATGCAGCAGAGGAATTTCATAGGTGACATCTAATATTCCTTCACTCTCACTTATCATCTAGTCTACCTTCTCTTCTATGGTTGCAACAAATCATCACCATACCGTATTTATTGTCAATTCCATAAATCCTTTAAATCCCATTCAATTGATCAATTTTTCCCATGAAAATGTCCACCCTTTTTACCTTTAGTTTGTAGGACTATGAAGTGCACAAGGATTACAGCAGTTGATATTGGGTTTGCATTTGTGCCATGCCGTTGGGCTTGGATTCCCAGACAATTAGATCGTTTTTGCTAGGTACTAACTGTGTAGTTGACTCATCTTAAAGCTCACACTGTCCCTCTGTTTCCTCCGCAGGAGTGGGGAAGAGCAGTCTCCTGCTTCGTTTCGCAGACAACACATTTTCAGGTGGGTGTTTCTGTCTAACCCTAAATACAGTGGAACTTCCAAAGAATCAACTGCTAACGTGTTCTAATTTCCAAACAAATTTGCATTGAAATGGATTATAATTAAATAATTAAGGGTCAACCGATCCTCGTTCTCAAAACCTATAGTAATGGTTAAAGAATGTAAACATTTAACATTTACTGTCATGCATTTATAGAAATAAGTTAAATTGTATGTGAAGACTAAATCAATCTCAAATGAAATTACTCACTCTACAAAGACATGTTGTATGCAGAGTGAACATAGAAGTGAGGGGAGAAAATTGCAGCTTGGTGATTGGTGATTCAGCTTCTTTGCTTATGCTTTTTTGAAATTCTAAACTGTCATATAAGTGTATAAATAAGTCAACCTAAAGTTAATTAACAGCAGACTATATACTCACTAGTGATGCACCAAATATTCGACGGCTAAAAATAGCCTAACAGTTTGTTTTTGGTTTCGTACCGCAAGACTTTTGTCACCAAAACAAAACGGACAAAATAACATGTTGTTTATTGCTTTTAAGTCATAGCTTGTTTCGCGGCTGACACGCGAGCTTGTACACTACAAAGTTAAGAAATGTTTACGATTAACAAGCTATGGCCATTGGACTTTGCTGACTATGTAGTTGAATTGACTGAGACATTATTTTACACAAAGCAGTCACGGTTTGATAATGTCATGCACCATAAATCAACCATAAATGTGACAGTTAAATAAGGCGCGCATTCAACTAGTGGTAACATAAACACACATTAACAACAACAAAAATTAACCTCTTTGTTACGGGATTAATTCAAATTTGCATGTCACATTGAATTGTGGGAGCGGTGTGGCTTTGCCGTCATTATGCTAGGGGCTAGGCCAAACTGGTGCACCCCGATTGTCGCCCAACTTTGCTGCTCTCCGCTGTTCGGCTACTAAGGTAAAATGTTTGTTGCGTCCTATGTATTTGCGCCGCCCCTGCTAACTACGAGCTACAGCGAACGCGGCTAAATACAATGGCAAGCCACGGAGGTGAACGCGGCGAATTACGATGCTAAACTGTGGAGACGAACGTGCGCCTCGCGTCCTCTTGTCAATTTTGCCGCAAATGCGTCCACCATTATGTGATAATGATTACATTGTGAAACTGAACCGTATGCAGCATTATTTTTATCCTACTATATAACATACTGCAGTAACTGTCCCACGGTAATGTTCTTGACATTAAAAAAATATGGAAATTCAGAAAAATTGTTCTGAAAGTGAATTTCTATAATTGAGCCGCTCTGCAGTCATAGCCACAAATGCAAATTTCCAGTGATTGGCATAGTTTCATAATTAGTAATTGACAGGTTTTATTTTTTATATTTCAATAAATGTAAAGCGCTTTGTGTTGCATTTTTTTTGTATGAAAAGCGCTTACAAATTCAGTTTGATTGATAATTCCTTTCGGCGACACGGTGTACGACTGGTTAGAGTGTCAGCCTCACAGTTCTGAGGACCCGGGTTCAATCCCCGACCCTGCCTGTGTGGAGTTTGCATGTTCTCCCCATGCCTGCGTGGGTTTTCTCCGGGCACTCCGTTTTCCTCCCACATCCCAAAAACATGCGTTAATTGAAGACTCTAAATTGCCCGTAGGTGTGAGTGCGAATGGGTGTTTGTTTGTTTGTGCCCTGCGATTGGCTGGCAACCAGTTCAGGGTGTACCCCGCCTCCTGCCCGATGATAGCTGGGATAGGCTCCAGCATGCCCGCGACCCTAGTGAGGAGAAGCGGCTCAGAAAATGGATGGATGGATGGATGATAATTCATTTCGGTTTTTGGCCTTTGGCTCCCCAGGTTTGGTTTTTGGTCAATAATTTCTATTTCAGTGCATCACTAATACTCACCTAAAATGATGGTGCATGGTGGACACGCTGACGCAAATGCTGACAGAGGATACTTGCTTGTGGCTCTACACATTAACCTGTTGGCCCCCTAAACACACCTGACTTTGCACTGTACATTGCTCTTTTTCTAAATGGTAGTGGACTGAGTAGCCAGGACAGAGACACGTGAACTGTATTTTTTCTGTTTGCCATCATTGATATCCTTCTGTGGTGGTAGCACAAAATATAAAAAAAAAAAAACGCAGTTAGTTAATCTTTCAGATGCTCAATAACCTGAAGTCTCGCAAGATTTGATCATGTCTTGTGTGAAGATCTTGTTTTATGTTTCACATATGAGCAATATTTTTGCACAAAATTGTGGTCGAATTCCAAATTGTCTGATTTTCAAAGCATATGTATATTTCACGGAACTAAAATCTGATGCTGTGTTACATTCACGTTTGCAGGTAGCTATATCACCACAATTGGAGTGGACTTCAAGATCCGGACGGTGGAGATCAATGGGGAGAAGGTGAAGTTACAGATCTGGGATACAGCAGGACAGGAGCGCTTTCGCACCATCACATCCACGTGAGTTGATGTATACACAAACTTACATAAACATATACACACACGAAGGTCTCAGGTGTGGTTCTTGTTTTGCATAAGAAACCAAGAAAAAGGGCCTTTGTGGTCTTGAGATTTTGTATAATTAGATGAAGCAGATATTACCATTTAGCCTGTGTGCCCGCTTAAATGACAACCTTATTACCTGTTAAAATGCCACTGTCCTATTTATTACATTATGTTGCTATCATATACTGGATTGGTCCTGGGCGGGGTTAACAACGTACGCCACCGCTGTTGTTAACCTACAGGGCGCCGGTGGACATTCAGCTACTGTGGGTCGAAGAGGTGGAAAGCAGGTTTTTGGGCACAAAGAGAAGAGGAAAGCACAAAGCCTAGAATTGAATGTGAGGACTTTGAATGTTGGGACGATGACAGGAAAAGCTCGTGAGTTGGTTGACTTGATGGTTAGCAGAAAACTTGAGATATTTTGTGTCCAGGATACCAGGTGGAAGGGCAGTAAGGCTCGAAGTTTAGTGGCAGGGTTTAAATTATTTTACCATGGTGTAGATGGAAAGAGAAATGTGGTAGGGGTTATTTTAAAGGAAGAGTTAGCCAAGAATGTCTTGGAGGTGAAAAGAGTATCAGATCGAGTGATAAGACTGAAACTTGAAGTTGAGGGTGTTATGTATAATGTGATTAGCGGCTATGCCCAACAAGTAGGATGTGACCTAGAGCTGAAAGAGAAATTCTGGAAGGAGCTAGACGAAGCATCCCAGACAGGGAGAGAGAGTCGTGATTGGTGCAGATTGTAATGGACTTGTCAGTGAAAGAAAGAGGGGTGATGAAGAAGCGATGGGTAAGTCTGGCATCCAGGAAAGGAACTTGGAGGGACAGTTGGTGGTAGACTTTGCAAAAAGGATGGAAATGGCTGTAGTGAACACTTTCTTCTGAAGAGGCAGGAACATAGGGTGACCTAAAAGCGCGGAGGTAGAAGCACGCTGATTACATCTTGTGCAGACGATGTAATCTGAAGGAGGTCACTGACTGTTATGTAGTGGTAGGGGAGACTATAGCTAGACAGCATAAGATGGAGGTGTGTAAGATGACTCTGGTGGTGGTGAGGAAGATTAAGAAGACAAAGGCAGAGCAGAGAACCATGTGGTGGAAGCTGAGAAAGGTACAGTGTTGTGCGGCTTTTCGAGAAGTGGTGAGAGAGACTCTTGGTGGACAGGAGGAGCTTCCAGAAGACTGGCCCACTATAACCAAGGTGATCAGAGAGACAGGCAGGAGGGGACTTGGTGTATCTTCTGGTAAGAAAGGGGAGAAGGAGACTTGATGGTGGAACCACAGGAATCACACAAGGAAAGAGGTTAGCTAAGAAGTGGGAAACTGAGAGGCCTGAGGACAGGAGAAAGGAATATCGGGAGATGCGACATAGGGCGAAGGTAGAGGTGGCAAAGGCCAATCGAGGCATATGATGACATGTACACCAGGTTGGACACTAAAGACACACATGAAAATTTGTCGTTGAACACACAATGTTAGACATTCAATATCGAACACATTCATTATTTAAGATTGTTGGCCTAGAACTGTTTCAGACCCTAAAATCGGGACCAATCCACTTCTCACACACATCAGACCTATGGGTAATCTTATAGGATAATTTTATAAGATTTACGATTGTCTGGCGTTTGAAGTGCTTGGCTGGGAAGGGGCAGAATCAGCACAAAAGCAGCCCGATTGTCTTTATGCAGGGCTCGACACAAACCTTTGTACCTGTAGCACTGGTGCGACCAACTTTTTCTGCTTTTTCGGTTGGTCGCACCAGCACATGATTTGGTGACACCATTTTTTGAGGAGGTACAGCTTGACCATGGCATACCATAGTTTCGATTGACAGTGACTCGAGATATATTTGCAAAATATGTTAGTGTGAACAAGAAGTTTGTCCGCAACAAGCAGTAGCAGTCAAAACATGTCAATTAAATAAATAAAAAAATAATAATAACCAAAAAAACAAAGGCTTTACTTTTATTTGATCATTTGTTCAACTCAGCGGGGCCAGTTTTTATAGTGAGGGCTTCTAACCCTCTTTCCCTGATAAAACCACTTAATTTTGACCATTACCACAACAATATGATTGACATACATTTTAAAATGATTGCATAAGTGTACAACCACCATATAAAACTATCGTTTATGATGATTTCAAATCATAGTCCCAAGCAGAACATGGATAAATCATTACCACTGCAATTATTGGACTTTATTTTAATGATAGTTTGTTTTCTTATACAATACTCTTTTAGGGCGTTTTAACTTTGCACATACAGTACCTTCATATGTCTATGCTATAAACAGGGTATAGATAGATAGATAGATTTGTGAGCTTTGCTAGCTTCATAACAAAGTTATTAAAACCTTTGCACGTGACCGTGTTTGTAATAATCAATGAAATTAAAACGACAGACAAATTAAGCAGGCAATCTTTGTGTGTCGTGAGCCTAAGACAGTGTGTTTTCACTTATGGTCGTTTCCCTGTTTGTCAGTATAGGGTGCTTCCTTGATTGTCTACATTCCGTTTCACGTCACAATTTTCAGCATCATGACTCGGGAGACTTTGGCTTTCGTCACACACGAAGATCTTCGGTCGTAAATATTGAATGTGTTCATTATTTAAGATTGTCCGCCCGACCCCTTTCAGAGCCTAAAGTTTGGACAAATCCAATCTTAACACACTTCATACCTAAGGACAAGTGTGTGTATGCGCGCGCACGTGTGGGGCACTTAATGGTTCCTTATTCACATTATGAACATGCTCACAAACAACCAGTTAGCCTTTCCCGCGGTCGTCTACACCACTCCAACTGTAGATTGTTGGCATGTTCAGACAACTCTGTATGCCCTCCGCTTCTAACACTACACACAAATGCATACAACCATAATAACATACACATGGTGAGGCGGACAAAAGGTCCTCTGTGTTTGTTTGGCACTGCAGAGCAACACTGGGGCCAGCTTGCCATTTGAAGCCCCAGCTGCAGGTTTACTTTTGACTGGTCTCCACTCTATTCATCTATGTACGAGATGCTGTTCCAAAAGTCCTGGTGGTTTTCTAGCAAGAATTGTATCAGTCATAAAACATATTGCAAGTCACTTGTACCATCGGTGAGTTGCCTTGTAGTGAATCTGCAGCCACTGTAAATATTAGTTATGTGTTTATATTGGTTTTTAAGTTTGGTTTCCTTTCCTCGATGTTGGCGTTAGTACTAAGTGCAACTCTCCTTCTCTGTGTTCAGGTATTACAGAGGAACGCATGGGGTCATCGTGGTATATGACGTCACGAGCGCAGAGTCCTTTGTCAACGTCAAACGATGGTTACATGAAATCAACCAGAACTGTGATGATGTGTGTCGAATATTAGGTGAGTGTCTGCATACAGAAAAATGTTGTCTAGACTTAGAGACTCAATGTGGGGACTGCCTACACTCGTTGGCCAGAACATAAAGTATCGAGCTAGTGATTTTAACAAAAATACAGATTTAAAAAAATAAATTATTTACATTTGAAGCGATTTTTCAAACGTGAGAAATCCCACACATGAGAAGGAGAAAAAAATCGACGTGTATTCCTTCAGTGTATATAGTCTCTTATAGTTTGTTGTACTCAAGGTGACCAACACATCATACCACAAGCATAACAAATGATCTCCACAGACAATCCTGTCTCTTCTCCCAAACCAGATGTCATAATAGTAATATTGACCTGTAAGAGGCAGCATGGTGCCACAGGACATCCACACTGCTGGGAAATACAAAGCAGAAGAGTAGTAGTAGTCGTAGTTAGTGGTGTCATGATTCATTCATTATATCGATGTATCCATTTATATTCCTATGATCCCATTGGATCGATCTGTGCTTGGCAAGTTCACCTCCCGGACGTAAATATATTTATTGAAATCGTTTTAAAAGGTAACCAATCAATTGTATCAATACTAGTAAGTAACATTTGGATTTAAGCATGTCAGGCTAAATATTGAGGTGTGTGCAGTGGGTACAGAAAGTATTCAGACCCCCTTAAAATTGTCACTCTTTGCTATATTGCAGCCATTTGCTAAAATCATTTTTTTTCCTCATTAATGTACACACAGCACCCCATATTGACAGAAAAAAACGGAATTGTTGACGTTTTTGCAGATTTATTAAAAAAGAAAAACTGAACTATCACACAGCCAGAAGTTTTCAGAACCTTTGCTCAGTATTGAGTAAAAGCACCCTTTTTTCACACCTGGATTTGGGGATCCTATGCCATTCCTCCTTGCAGATCCTCTCCAGTTCTGTCAAGTTGGATGGTCAACGTTGGTGGACAGCCATTTTCAAGTCTCTCCAGAGATGCTCAATTGGGTTTAAATCAGGGCTCTGGCTGGGTCATTCAAGACCAGTCACAGAGTTGTTCTGAAGCCACTCCTTCATTATTTTAGCTGTGTGCTTAGGGTCATTGTCTTGTTGGAAGGTGAACCTTCAGCCCAGTCTGAGGTCCTGAGTCCTCTGGAGAAGGTTTTCGTCCAGGATATTCGTGTACTTGGCCGCATTCATCTTTCCTTCGATTGCAACCAGCCGTCCTGTCTCTGCAGCTGAAAAACACCCCCACTGCCTGATGCTGCCACCACCATGCTTCACTGTTGGGACTGTATTGGACAGGTGATGAGCAGTGCCTGGTTTTCGCCACACATACCGCTTAGAATTAACGGCAGAAAGTTCTATCTTGGTCTCATCAGACCAGAGAATCTTATTTCTCACCATCGTGGAGTCCTTAAGGTGTTTTTTAGCAAACTCCATGCGGGCTTTCATGTCTTGCACTGAGGAGAGGCTTCCGTCGGGCCACTCTGCCATAAAGCCCCGACTGGTGGAGGGCAGCAGTGATGGTTGACTTTCTAGAATGTTCTCCTATCTCCCGACTGCACCTCTGGAGCTCAGCCACAGTGATCTTTGGGTTCTCAGCCACAGTGATCTTTGGGCTCTTCTCCACCGATTGCTCAGTTTGGCCGGACGGCCAGCTCGAGGAAGGGTTCTGGTCGTCCCAAACGTCTTCCATTTAAGGATTATGGAGGCAACTGTGCTCTTAGGAACCTTAAGTGCAGCAGAATTTTTTTTGTAACCTTGGCCAGTTCTGGGCCTTGCCACAATTCTGTCTCTTAGCTCTTCAGGCAGTTCCTTTGACCTCATGATTCTCGTTTGCTCTGACATGCACTGTGAGCTGTAAGGTCTTATATAGACAGGTGTGTGGCTTTCCTAATCAAGTTCAATCAGTATAATCAAACACAGCTGGACTCCAATGAATGTGTAGAACCATCTCAAGGATGATCAGAAGAAATGGACAGCACCCGAGTTAAATATATGAGTGTCACGGCAAAGGGTCTGAATACTTATGGCTGTGTGATATTTCAGTTTTTCTTTTTTAATCAATTGCCAAAATTTCAACAATTCCATTTTTTCCTGTCAATACGGGGTGCTGTGTGTGCATTAATGAGAAAAAAACCTTAATGATTTTAGCAAATAGCTGCAATATAACAGAGTGAAAATTTTAAGGGGGTCTGACTACTTTCCGTACCCACAATTAATAAAATTTTAATCGTGATTGCGATTTTTGACTGCCACGACCCAGAGGTTGAGAATTCCTGTTCTAAACAAATACTAATGGGGCAAAAACAAAACACTGTGACGTTTTCACGGGTAAACTCTTTTGGGAATAGTGTTAATAATACATAGACTGCTAAATAAATGAACAAAACTGCTTTTTGTGGCACAAACGTGAGCATCCAGTAGTTGACGTTGCCACTTGTTCTCAAAGTTCCCCTTCCTCGTACTATGCTATCGTTCTCTGAAAAGCTACAAAAACATTTTTTCGATGGCCCCACTTGGTCGCACATTCAACAACGTTCTCAGCATTTCTAACGGCCACATTTTTATGCGATAATCACATTCACAACACTTTACACTCACACTTGATCTCTGCTGAGCGATGTATTGATCACGAAGCGAAGCTCGCGAGCTTGAAAGGCTTCAATGTTGCACGGCCAGTGCCGTGAGTCACATCCTTAATGTTAATTTCTTGCTAGCCTCCATCTCATCTGCCATCTACCAGACAGACCGATGTCTTAAACGTCAATAAAAGCGCTTAAAAAAACAGCGCAGACACTTGCTAAGGTGTTTCATCCAACCACTGGGGGCATTACGCAAAGGAGTGACTACATGTGGGGTGTATGATAGGATACGACGAAGAAGAGAGACAAAGAAGAAAGAAGCATTGCTGACTGCTGTTAGTTTCTTGGTAATATAACACATACACAGCTCCATAAAAGTCTGCCGTACGTAAGTCCAATGTGTTATTTCATAGTATCGATATAATCGATTGGTTACCTTTCAAATTGATTTAAATCCGGAAGGCTAACTGGCTGAGCACAGATCAAATCAATTGAATTGTAGGAATATCAATTGATACATTGGAATAATGAATGAAACTAAACTCACAACGAAAATCTGTGCGTCATTGATGCCCACCCCAAAATGTTTATAGTTCTCTGTAGATATCAAATCTATGCATTCACTCTGCAAAAGCTTTGGCACATGTCCCATATGTATTAGATTTGTATCCACATTCGGGAAAGCACAGATTTTGAGCTGAAGGTATCCGGTTCCATGTTTTTTGCTATTTACATTGACATGACCCGTATCCAAATTGTACCGCTAGAGAGCAAAATGTGGGAATTGTGTCACTTGAACGCTGCAGTGTAAACGACGTCCATCACAAGTGAAGCGTTACCATCCTGGTCAAGGCAGAATGTTTGACACGGAGTTAGGCTTCTCAAGCACCACTTCATTTTGTTCTATTTTCAGTGGGAAACAAAAACGATGACCCCAACTCCAAGGTGGTGGAGACCACCGACGCGCAGAAGTTTGCGGAACAAATGGGCATCAACCTGTTTGAGACGAGCGCAAAAGAGAACATCAATGTTGAAGAGGTAACGTGATAGGAAAAACTTGTCCGGTGGTCGTGGCTCTATTTAGCGTCTCTTTGCTTCTCACGCAGATGTTCAACTGCATCACCGAGCTGGTGCTCCGAGCCAAGAAGGAGGTGCTGGCCAAGCAGCAACAGCAGCAACAGAACGACGTGGTCAAACTGACTCGGAACAGTAAACGGAAGAAAAAGTGCTGCTAGCGAATGCCGCACAAAGGTCGCTGGCGGCAGGGGCGTTCTTCACGGTCGCGTACACACCGGATGGGACTGAGAAAGTCTAAATTAAAGAGCAGATAAAGAGTTAAGAAATATACGATAAAGATTCAAGACAAATACACGTCCCCTTTGGACAAAGTAATCATGAAGAAATATATGTACAGATTTTATTATTCAAGGTGTGATCAAAAAGTCTTATTTGGAATTCAGCAGCAGGTCCTCCTTTTCTTAAAGGATCTGCAAATTGACAACTGACTGCCATCACGCTCCAGTATAGATGCGCTTCATCACGTCGTCGTCATATATCGGTCTCGTCCTTCCTTTTCACTTTCATCTTCCTCTTCCTCACTGCACAGGACATTCAGCGCTCGAGGAGAGGGGCCTTTCTTTCTTGACTTTTTTTTCTAGTTCTATTCTTTTGGGCTGCTGGGGATATTGGGAGATGACGAGCGGGGAGGGTAACCTACTTTACCACGGCTCACGCCAACACATCCTGATGAAATACAAAAATGTTTGCTTGAGGCAAAATAAAATTCTGATCGGTAGTCTAACCCATTGGACAGCACTGCTAACTTTTCATCTTTTTTTGTTTTTGCCAAGCTTCCTTCTAACATTCAGCAATGCTGAGCCAACAACCTGCCTGATTTGACATTTTCTTCTAAACTTTACGTTTGATTTTGAAGTGTGGCAGAGCTGTAGAACTACTGCAGTCTTAATACACTTTCACCTGTCCCTTTAATTTTTTTTAACGGTGATACAGTTCAGTGGCAGTGCGCCTGATTGTTGCCATAGTAACACCTGGGGGTCCTATGGCAAGCCGTTGGGACATTTATTCAATATCTTACTACTGTGCTGAATTATCCATGTACTAGTACGCTGTCATCACAAGTAGGACAATTCAGCACATTAGTAGAATGACAAGGACGCACTCGCAGAAGGACTAGCGCGTTACGATAGGTATACAAGTTCATGGACAATTGAGTGCACTAGTAGGACATGGAATAAGTTGTCAAACAGCGTTCGTTCGGGTCCTCGGGCTGCAGACACTTCCGGCCCCCTTTTTCTTCAGGTGACTGCTCATCAGCGCCTCCAGTTGGTCCTTCGTGAGGCACTTTTGTTTTTTGGAGAGCTGGACAGAGGCGCAACCATCACTTGATGTGAGCATGCTTAGGTTCCACATCCATCTGCCTTTTTGACCCCTGCAGCCTGATGAAATAGTGTCAAACTCCCACACGCTATGGTTACCACTTGATTAAGTGTATGTATATAGAAATATCTCTGTTAATATTCAACACGTCACGGGCAACGCGTGAGAACATGCCCCGCCCGTGTGTGTTCTTATTGAACACACTCTTCAGCTGTGGTTTGCTGTACACTGGAGAAAAAGAGATGTGCTATTCAGTTTTTTCCCTTGATGAATTTAATTCGTAATAACCGTTTGGAAAGGAATACATATTGGACACATAACGACTGAGCTCATTTGTCAGTGACTTGTGGCCTGACTTTATTTTCAACCTGTGTCTATTTTTGGATTTTGTGAATAAAGTGTGGGAGGAAGTGTACACTGGTCTCTTATGGAATGATCCTTTATTGTTTCTTGTGTTGTCGATGTGTGTGT
This sequence comes from Phyllopteryx taeniolatus, assembly GCF_024500385.1. NCBI lineage: Eukaryota > Metazoa > Chordata > Actinopteri > Syngnathiformes > Syngnathidae > Phyllopteryx > Phyllopteryx taeniolatus. The sequence goes on along the minus strand of NC_084504.1, from coordinate 6,767,440 downwards.
GTGTTTCACTATAAAATATTGTGTAATTATTAGTAATTCAACATGTTCACATATTGAATTCCAGATCGCTACTCAATTCTGCACTTGTAATACACACATTAAATAGTGTAAGGATTGACTGCTGGATTTTGTTTCCATGGTGTTAAGTGCTGGCCAGCACAATGAAGAAGGTACTGGTGAGCATGTCTGCCTCCAGGGGCCATGGCCATGAGGGGACTCGCCGGTCACTCACATAGGTGTGCTAGAGATGTATGTCTCCCCTAGCCCACCCTCCCCAAAAAGATATCTACTTTCATCATCCAACCTGTCTCGCCTTTGTCTTGATTAGAGCCTCGGCCTATAGCAGCTGACTTTGAGTGCGAGACATGGTGCACCCAGCCAACAACCGTTCATACATTCAAACGATGGACATTTTTACAGCAGGGTGGGCAAAGTAATGTCCGGAGGCAGATATAGAAATCATTTGTCATTAATTTTACCCCCCAACCTCCTGCCCAAGTTGAGGTATTTGTATTCATTTCTCTTATTAAACTGATTTATTGTGATTAAAAAAAAAATACTGAACATTTTGTTAAATAAACAATTGATTAGTTGTAATAACTCATAAAGATTTAATATTTTTATTAAAATAAAACATTGGCCATAAAGCACAATAACATTAGTACATTTAAATTTTACTAGACAATTCGTTAAGAAATAATATAAATTTAAAATAATACTATTGTCACGTTTTGTTTATCTTTATTTTCCCCTCATAAAATTATTGTAAAAACATAACTGGAAAAAGTAACATAAACCATTCAAATATACTGTATAGTTTATTAAATAGGCGGCACGGTGGACGACTGGTTAGAGCGTCAGCCTCACAGTTCTGAGGACCCGGGTTCAATCCCCGGCCCCGCCTGTGTGGAGTTTGCATGTTCTCCCCGTGCCTGCGTGGGTTTTCTCCGGGCACTCCGGATTCCTCCCACATCCCAAAAACATGCATGAATTGGAGACGCTAAATTGCCCGTAGGCATGACTGTGAGTGCGAATGGTTGTTTGTTCCAGAGACGATTGGCTGGCAACCAGTTCAGGGTGTACCCCGCCTCCTGCCCGATGACAGCTGGGATAGGCTCCAGCACGCCCGCGACCCTAGTGAGGAGAAGCGGCTCAGAAGATGGATGGATGGATAGTTTATTAAATAGTTGGTCAATAAATTATAATTATGGAAAATAAAAGTAAAACATGCACATAAATTAATTTTAAAATAAACATTTGACAAAATACAATCATTGTATTTTTATTTTAATAGATAATTGGTGAAGTAATAATACTTAAATGAATTCCCTAGTGAGGATAAGTGGTTAAGAGGATGGATGGATAAAATAATGTATTATTCATGTTTGATTTATTTTCATTCATCTCATTGAGTAGTTGCTTTGTTGTTCTTTATATAACTAAAATAAAAAGTGAAATAAACCATTCCAAAATGATCTTATTTGATTAAATAACTGGTTAGTTAACGATAAATAATATTTTAAAAAGCGTGATTTACCTATAACCAAAAATATGAGTAAAACAAACAATTCACTTTGTCTTTATTTAATATTTGATTAATAATAAATAGTACAATAATAATGATAATTATTCTCATTATTATGAGATTCACAATAAAGCTTCTTTTATTTGTTTATGTTCATCTCCGAATGTCCATTTTAAAATTCAAATGTGGCCTTGGAGCACAAAAGTTTGCCCACCCGCTTTCGAGTCTTCAATTAACCTAACATCTGCTGTTGAATATTTTTGGAATGTGGAAAGAAGCGAGCGAGCCGAGATTCGAACTTGACTGTGAAGCAGTCGTGCAAATCACTAGGGGCCTGCGCCGCCTATCCAATTCTAGTTCATCAGTGTTTTTTTCCCCCCTCTAAATTAACTTCCGAAATGTATGTTCGTCTTCATATTAGGGCCTACAACGTGACAGAGACGTTACCTAATGGCTGTCCACCTCTTGTGCTCCTGCCATTGGCTGGCGACCAGTCCAGGGTGGACCCTAACCCCGTATAGGAAAAGCTTCCGTTTTTCACAGCCCTAATAAAAACAAGCTGTACAGTGTAGAAAAAGGATGGAAGGACGACCTCGTGTTGTTCAGGCAATCCGATTTGTCAAACTGTCTCCGTGAAGAATCGCACAATGTGTTTATTATAAGCAGATTGTTATGCGTTGATTAGAGAAACTTGATTTCTCAGAAAACTGCATAACAAATCTTTGGCATAGTTGGGAATGTTCTATAAGTGAAACCAATGCTGTTAGTCGTTACTGAATGGACACTCACACGCAGCACAACGGGCCCACCCAAAACCCAAACGCAGTAGAAAACAAAGTCAATAGTGGGCCTGTGTCACGCTCACTCACCATTGTCCCATTGGTTATTCATCACAAAAACCAAAACAAAAAATGCTCAGTTGGACAGTTCTAAAAATGTTTTCAATTGGAAAATGACTCCGAAATCGTCAAGCGTCGTGAACGAATGGAAATGGGAATGCAGTGCTTGGTTTGTGGAAAAGAAACACACGACAAGAGTGACTGGCATTTATTCTTTGAACTTTTCACCAGAGATCACACGTTCAATGGATTGTGACACACATGCCCATCAAAAAACAGTGTATAAGGCACTCTTCATAAAGAGTCATCATGAATGGCTTTATCGATATAAACGGAGCAAAAAAGAAACCGTCATTCTCTGACGAGATCGCTAGCATTGTCATTCTGAACGTGACGTCACACTGTCGGCATGAAACACATTTCAACAACAATGTACGTACACGTAAGCGACGAAAAAGAAAACCAACAATAACAACACGGGATAATTGCAGTGGGAATGAAAGACAGTTTTCTCTCGTGTGCTGAGCAAATCCTCATTCACGTATAGACACTGATGCTATTCCCCATGTTCTGATTGCAGCCATGTGTACCCAGAGCAGCTCGGCGGAGTCCACAAGCAACCTCATCAATAATCGGCGAGCATCACTGGACCTCTGGAATCACTGCCATACCCCACAACATGGCGTTTGATCGTTTGGATCCAAAAACAAGAACAAATGTTCACATGAAATGAATGTTTACAAATTATTATGATTTTTTTTTTTAAATGCATCTTAGGTTAATCGAACACTGTAGTCTAAATCGGCCATAGGTGGAAATGTGAGTGTTTGTCTACGTGCTGGCGACCAGTCCAGGGTGTGGTATAGAAACTGGATGAATTGCTAAAATGATGGCGATAATGTCGATTGGTGTTCAAATATGAAAGCTTTATGAGGCCATGTAGGTGACTATACTCTATGTTCCTCTTGCCACGTTATCAGTCCCTTAAAAAAAAAAAAAAAAACATTTTTAAAAACAAACTAAAGAAAAACAAATGAATATTTTAAAAAGTATTTACTGAAAAGGTATGGATTTTATCTATAAATATATTCACGTCCTCCAGACCTAATCAGAATTGTTTTCTATACTTTATGTATATATATATACATATATATATATATCAGTCTTTGGGTTTCTCCCTTCAAACAACCGGCTGAAGATGACATCTGCATAGGTTTTGCACAGCTGCTCAAACATACACTCGCGCGCGCGCACGTACAGACAAAGAGGAGCTAACACGGCAGCGCACAAAACAACAACAAAAAGGCATTCACGTCACGTCACCTCAACGGAAGCCTGACAGTTTAGTAACAACTCAAAGTGCTCATGAAGTATTGAAGCAGTGATGATGGAGGTAGACTTTTTTTTTTTTTCCCAGCTAAAAATATTACCGTGTACACTCATCTGTTTCAAGTCAACATGTATTTTCGTGATATGAAATGCAACATTTGTTGTCCTCCTTCTCACGCTCATGTAAACATTGGAAGAATTTGGTTGCCTAGAAAAATGTTTGAAATAATAGAGGACAGCGTCTTCTCATGCGCGAGTACGTGACGCGTGCATCGGGGATGTTAAACTCGCAGGTTTATTCAAATGTTGGAGATCAACATGAAGGCCTCCCGTAGGTCACTGGGAATGGAAAGTATCCAAAGGAAAAGTTCAGTGCAAGACAGAACTTGTTTCTGCTGATGATCTTTTTAAATCTATCTCTGCCAGCGGGACAGGCAGAACAATGGAAGTCTTTTCCAGGAACCAGTCATACAACAGAATTGTGTTCCACTAAACAGGCTCAGTGAGCAAGTAAATTTGAGAGAATCATTTGAGACGGGCTTATCATTATTACGGTCCACAGTGACCCCACTATAATGGCAAATATCCGCAAGTAATTGCCAACCCAAAAAGGTTTGTAATTGCCTATAGATGCCCCAAGATTGTGACAAAGTACTTTTTTCGATTGGACAAGGCAATGGGGCTGACTAAATGAAGCTCCTCCCCAAACTTCAACATAGCTCCTGGTCACCAACATACTGCAAAATGGCACCAATCAATATTTTGATATAAAAGATGACTTTGGCTTGAGCACATTACCAGCAAATAATCCACAAAGAAGCAAATTTGTGAATGCCCAACTGCAAATATGCGGCGCTTTACTGTATGTACTTTTTTTGCGTGGTGTTACGTGAGATTTTTTCCATTACAAACTACACGTTGATGTGGCCTTGTGTTCTAACACATCCCAAACAAATGAATAAACTCTCAAACAAATGAACTCCAGTCAGAGTCAGGTGCTGTCATGCAACCATCAACACATTCCGATCACGGTTCCAGCTGCTGCAATTCCGCGTCATTCGCCTGACACAAGGGATGTTGAGTCTCGAACGGGCTCGGCAGTGGGGAGTGGCGATGGCACGTAGGCACTACAAGGAAACCTTCCTCAGTACAAGTAAACGTTGGGACCCTGATCATGTCCTACAAGTCGTCTTTTAGAAGAGGATTGATGTCGCGTTGTGACCGAATCATCAGAATTAGACAAGGAACAAAAGATAAAGTGCAACAAGCACAAGCCCCTCGAACCTGTATAGAAATACATTGAAGCATTTATTGCATACGCTGCAAAAACTAAACTCGTGCCTCGTAAAGCTTACTGTACTTATTTTAAGTACAGTTGATTTTTTTCTCCCCCCCCCCCCCCCTCTAAATTTTCAGCAAGAGGCGGCACGGCGAATGGTTAGCACATCAGCCTCACAGTTCTGAGGACCCGGGTTCAAATCCGGCCTCGCCTGGGTGGAGTTTGCGTATTCTCCCCGTGCCTGCATGGGTACTCCGGTTTTCCTCCCACATCCCCAAAACATATGTTGTAGGTTCATTGAAGACCCCGCATCCTGCCCGCAGTTCGCTGGCAGAGGCACCAGCATGCCCGCGACCTTGATGAGGACAAGTGGTGTAGAAAATGGATGGAGGGATTTTCAGGAAGACAAAAAGACTTGTTGTAAGATACAAGATCTTATTTTAAGTCGTATCAAGTCAGTTCAAACTAGTTCCATTGGCAGATTGTTTTCACTTAAAACATTTTGCCCCTAAAATAAGTGCAAAAAAAATCTGCCACTGTATTGGGGGCCAATACTTTTTACAGTATTGGCCCCCTTCTCAAATTCTTATATTTTTGCATAGTTTCCCCACTTTAATGTTAAAGACGATCAAACAAATGTAAATATCAGAAAAATGTAACCCAAGTGAACTTAAAATGCTGTTTTTAAATTCCATCCATCCATCCATTTTCTGAGCCGCTTCTCCTCCCAAGGGTCGCGGGCGTGCTGGAGCCTGTCCCAGCTATCATCGGGCAGGAGGCGGGGTACACCCTGAACTGGTTGCCAGCCAATCGCAGGACACATACAAACAAACAACCATTTGCACTCACATTCAAACATTCGTCCATTTTCTTAAATTGATTAAGAAAAAAAAAACTAAAGTATCCAATTACCTGGCCCTGTGAGAAAAAGTAATGGCCCCTTAAACCTAATAACTAGTTGGACGGACCACCCTCAGCAGCGACAACTGAAATCATAGGTTTTCGATAAAATGGCAATGAGTCTTTTCACGTCTCTGTGGAGACATTTTGGCCCTTCCCTTCCTTGCAGAATTGTTTGAATTCAGCAAAAATGTCTTTTAAGTCTTTTTGTCTTGCTGAAAAAAAAAAGTCATGGCTGTTTTAAAATAAGCACAGTAAGATGTTTGCACAACAAATAAGATAAATTCACTGGGTAAGATTTGAGTTTTTGCAGCGTATACTTGACATCCATGAACTCGTACGCTGTTTGTCCTTACTTGCAAGGCAATTCTGCACCCACGTACAATGACTGTGTCTTACTAGTAATGTTTTTGTCCCACTGCTATTGCCACTTTTGGCTTACGAATACACAATTAAACCTTACTGCTAAACTACTGTGCTGCACTAGTAACACAACTGGTAGGCATGTGTCACACACTGGTAGCCTCCTGGACCCTACTAATTGTACCGAAAGTAGTTTTGCCTCACTAGTAACGTAGTTTTCCTCCAAGTATGCTAAAGTTGTCCTTCTAAGTCAGCGGTTCTCAACGTATGGTACAAGTACCACTAGTGGTACACAGTCTCCTTCTGGTGGTATGCGGAAGAATCACTGAATTAAATTAGCAAACTGTGCATAATATAATATACTGGATTCAACTTTCTTTTCAATCCAGTACAGTATATTTGTTAAGTGAAATTCAGTTGTATTTAACTTTGAAGTACATTCATTTGCATTGCATCTTTTAGAACTGTTTGCTTTCAAACATTTATTTAGGTTCAACGTGTATTCAAACTTGTATGTACAATATGTTAATGAATCATGATTTAAATTTTGTTTTTTTACTTTCCGACTGTTAAGCACAGTGTTCATGTTCAAACTGTGCAGAATATTACAGTGGCTTACAATAACATTGAATATACCTTTCAGGCATAAAACCTCTGCCTTGTTTTTGATGAACACTTGGGCCTATTACACTTCTGTATTTTAATCTTGGGTATCATGGTGGCACTTGGAGAGACATGTATTTTTGGAGGTGGTACTTGGAGCAAAACGTTCGAGAAGCACTTTTCTAGTGTGCAGAAATGTCATCCAGTCGTGGAAGATAGTAATGCAACAAGCATTACAAGAAAGACTTTCTACTAGTGCCCTGAATTGTGTTATTAATGAAGACAAAGCGTGTTCTAGTAGATGGACCTCAAGATGGATATCAAGGATATTAAATCATTGTTCAAACGGCTTTCTATCATTCAATATCCTTGATATCCAGCTCAGGGTCCGTGTACCAGTACACGCTTTGTCTTGTCTAGTAGGACAACGTTGGCATCCTACAAACGTAGTAGGATAGTAGGACAACTGTATGTTATTACTGGGGCAAAACTGTGCACATATTGAATATGCATCCTACTATTACTACTTGTGACTTTATTAATTCTACTGTTTAACAGCCAGTCAACTTCACTAGTAGTAGTAGTAGTAGTAGTAGTAGTGTCAACTCGTGCACAGTTTTGCCTCACTAGTAACACTTATCCTACTAGTATGCCACAGTTGGCTTACAAGTGTGCAGAAATGTCATACAGTCAAGGAAGGCGGTAGTGGGAAAAATGATCGTTTGTAAGATAGTTCTATTAATGCGCCATAGTCGTTGTACTAGTGGGCAGAATTGTCTTACTTGTGAGGACCAAGAGCATACTGGTACAGCTATCAAGGATAGTGAATAAATGCTGAAACGTCTTTGCAGTCTGCCACTGTCCGTCTTTGGCTGCGTTGTTCACACCTGCGCTGCCATGTCACTCTCTCCTCTCCACGTGATCTGGCGTCGCCTCCGTCTCGTGTACTCAGCTCTTTTTGAAGAAAGAGAAAAGTTTCCGGTCCCGGTCAGAGAGGCGGAGAGCTCGCCTGGAGGACTGAGCGCCGGGAGCTCTCGACGACCTGGACGCGGAGGCGGACGACGGCGTGGAGCGCCACTCGTCCTGGTGCTTGTCCATTAACTGCTGGTCGATCACTCTGTGCATGTCGTCCTGCGAGAACACACGTGAGAGCTTTCATCACTGTTCTGAGTTCAACCCAGCTATCCCAGCTAGCTTCGGGCGAGAGGCGGGGTACACCCTGAACTGGTCGCCGGCCAGTCGCAGTTGTTACATCGCCAAGGTTAAAGTTGCCTTTAAAGGAAACGCAACTCGACCGTCACCCGTCCAAAAACATGAGGGTTCCCAATCAGTTAGAAACCCCTGGCCTCAAGGATGTAGGTTTACAGACAGGCAAGACAGGTGACCATAGAATGGCGGTTAACGTAGGGTACGTTCAGAAATTCAAACAGACGCTCTCACTGCGCTCTGAGCGTGCACGCTCCACTTTCTATGAATTTACGAACGAGCGTGTTGGCCATTGGCAGAGATGCGACAGTGCGTCCGCCATACTGAATGTGGCAGTTCTGCCTGGCAACATCTCATCCTGCCTGATGCTGCGGCACTCCCAGAGTATAGCGCCCTGAATAACTGAACGGCACACTCCAGCGGCGCTCTGAGTTTCCAAAGGTTCCGGAGTGTAGAGAGCGTGCTTGGAGTGAATTTCCGAAAGTACCCGTTGTCCTAACTGAGGGTCAATGGTTTCAGCTGGGATGGGCGTTTTTCCCGTGGCATGAAATGGCTCAGCGTGGCGTGGAAGGGTTAGTGGGGGGTGGAATGATGGGATGGTGCAGCTGGGCTCACCTCTAAGGCAGGAGGGGTAGTGTACCACAAGGGAGAGAGGGTGGCACGGACGGAGGCTGAGGAAGGCCACTAGATCAGAAACCACAAGAGCCAAACTGTAAAGAGCCCTGAGGATGCAAACTGTGGGCGGGGAGAAGAGAGAGGGAAGAGCCGCTAGTTACAGAGGAGGAGGGAGGGTGGAGGGAAGGAACGAGCGGGATCATGGCCACATACACGTAGGAAGAAGTGTGCCGCTTAAGCAGGGTGCACACGTTCTGATAATCGGGCCAAATTTCAGCAAAGTCATCATAGGACCGCTTATCAGATGTCAGTCAAACAGAATCCTGAGCAAATATCCTGTGGTGCGTTAAGAGCGGTTTTCCCCCCAAAATCTACACACCCTTGTTCAAATGCCAGACTTAGTGATATATATATATATATATATAAAAAATGAGACCAAGATAAATGAATGTCACCTACAACCTGTACCGTACTGTTACTAACTGTCCATATTTCCTTCCACTTTGTCAATAAAGCCCTGGCATTTGAACAAGGCTCTGGAGAATTTGTGTCTCAAGTCATTCAGCACAATGCATGACAAGGAGAAGAGTGTAGTTACCAGTTGCAGTTAAGGTAGCGTCTTTTATTTCTTCTTCTTCTACTACTACTACTGCTAAACTTCGTATTTTCGGGCAACCGCGGCCTCTCACGGGTCAGTCTTGATACTTTGGCCGACATCTGTTTTGGGAAGGACACTCGCGATTCTCGTTGATGATATCGTTATGTGTGTGATGTGCTGTGTTGCTCATCTCGAGTAGGCTACACCACACACAATAACAACAGCAGGCACACACAGGAGCATTTTGTTCCTTGTCATTTGTGGGTTCTCTCACATTTTTTAAAATCGATGTGTGTGTTTCCAGCTTGATTGAGTGATTTCCCGTGTATGCAGTTGCCACATTTTTTGTTAACAAAGAGGGAGACAAGAGACGTGGACTTAAAGGGAAGTGACCAAATCAATAATTTTACACAGCCTTACTACAAGGCTTTAACTGAAACCTCTCTATCATGATGACCCACCTGCCAGGCCTCCAGCTGCTGTGACAGATTGAGCTTCTGCTGGATGGCATCCAGAAGCTGACTATTTAGAGACATGATGTCTATTTTACACTTGGCCAGCTCCATCTCCACTGCCTTCTTCCTGGAAGACAGAGTGACATGATGGTGATGTCCTACCAGCGTGAAGGCCTTACGCAATGGAACAGAGAGGAAATATACTGGAGCGACTTAAGTTTCAAACTCGTCCCAAGTCACCGTGACAAAAAGAAAAAACCAAAAAAAAAACAAAACAATCAAGCGAGTCAAGTTAAATCATCAGTTAGGTTAAGCCATTTGGGTGGCTATCCCAGCTGACTTTGACCTGTCGCCAGTCAATTGCTCACATTCACACCTACGAACAATTTCGTCTTCATTTAACCTAACGCATTTTGGGAGGGATGTGCGAGGAAGTCGGAGTAGCTGGAGAAAATCCACGCATGAACAGGGAGAACATGCAAACTCCACATACAGGACAGGGATTCAAGCCTCGAACCTCCGAACTGTGAGACAGAAGTGCAAGCCACTAGGTTCCACCATTCTGCCCACTAAGAAGTGTGACTACCGGTATATTTCTTTTTTTGGCCGGGGGGTGGTCTTATTTAACTCCAGGAATGTGCAAAACAATGATTACTGTTGTTGTAGTTATGAGTGGTGTAGAATTTCACAGCTTTATACTGAGAGGTGTTTTTTGTCTTTTGCCCTCCATTTAGGTAAATAAGATAACGCATAAATGAACAGAGTTGTTCAATGAATCCCTGTATGACAGTCATCAAACCTGAAAAAGACTATTTGGTTTAGAACATCTCATTAACTTGCGTTAATGTTGTGAGTTTGAATAATCGTCTAGGTTGATAGAATGTTATTACTGTCAATAATAGAACATTCAAAACATGCTTCATAAATACAAGGAGTATGCATCATGATTTTATGAAGTGCAATGCATCATGTAATAAAATCCCAGCAGTGTTGATGAGTTTTTTTTTTACTGTGATCCTACTTGGCTATAGCGTCATCTCTGTCTTTAATGGCACTCTGGAGCTGCTCGCTGGGCTCTCGGACCTCTGCCATGGTCCTCATCCGCTCGGATTCCTCTTGGAGGGAACACATTTCTACTGAGAGCAGCGCCATCTGTAGGTTTGATGGGCAAAGGACATGGACATCAGCGAAACTAGTTTATTGGACAGTGTTTTTGATATGCTATTGTTACTTAAGCTGTGGAATCAACGTGCTGTGTACATACATCTGCCTATGTACACGAATAGGATTTTATACAGGGTGCTAAGAAAGTCTCTTTACAATCCAAAACAAATAAAGAAATGCAATTGATGAGATATGTCAACGAGGTTTGTTTTGTTTGTATAGACTCAGTGGTTATCCGAGTTTTTAATCAGATAGCGTTTGTGTATTTCAAGTCCCCTGTTGATGAAATAGGCTCTGTTAATTAAACCCCTAAAAACGGTTACTCGTCAAGAAAGGGCACAATGTTTTACTTGGTTTATTGAAACAAAATCAGATATGCTGCAGGATTGATATCTAGAGTCACGTCCGTCACTTTTTGTGCATGGTGCAAGATATTTATAGAGTTAGGGAAAATGTTGATTAAAGGGAGGACTAGACAAGGCCGCATAGAGGTGAATTAAATGATGCAAAAAAACTTAAATATGTACTCTTTATTTTGTAATAATTGCACAGATTTGTCCATTCAGTTGCTTTTGTAATACATCAATTAAACTCTAAAGAGATTTCTTGTACATAATTCATTGCGCACATATACATGAGTGTGCACGCCTTTTAACTCATTCACTGACAGTACTCCATGTTAACATGGATATTTGAATTCAACAGCCGTCAATGGCAGTGAATGGGTTTCACTGTGCACATGAACATTATCTGTTGTTTCACCAATTCTATAATGACATTTATTTAAAAAAACAAAAAAGTGACTTAGTAGAGCGCAATGTTCATGGAGCGTCATGTTTATTCTCATGTGTTAGTTTGCAGACTACTTTGTGTTTGAGGATAACTGGTAGCATTGTGATTAACTACTGTTCCCTTGATGCCACATTGACCAAAAATAAATGCATTCCCATATCTGGTTTTTCTCCTGATCCTCACCAAAATTAAATGGTTTCGTCCTGAGCACACAGAACGACAAAGTTTAGTGGAAATCTGTAATGTTTTTATTTGTTTTGCATAAGACTGCTTAGCAGAGTCTCTCTCTTGAAAAAAGTAATTCAATCAACAATACTAGAGATTGACGAACATTTTTGCACAGTACTGTACATAACTGTGTACAAGAAATAAAAATGACTTTACACAGGTACCTGATTGTGCAACTGCAGCAACTCTTCTTTACTGTTGTGCGTCTTGTCCTGCTCAGCTTCATACAGCTCTCGGACTTCTCTCAGCTCTTCTCCCAGCTTCTTCACTTGCTCCTCCAGAGCTTCCTCGTCACTGCGCCGAGAACCCTTTTGACAGTAAAAACCCCAAAATATTCAATTTTAATGCCAGTCCTCAAGCAGTCAAGAAGAAAGGGAAAAATGTGCTAAACTGTAGATGTTATCAATAACACAACAAAAAAAAATAGAACATGACATTGAAGTAGGAACCACAAAAGTCAGTTAGTGTAATCTGAGTATCTTTATACTGCGTGAACTAAGAATCCAAAACTAAGCTGTTTAATAAGTACCCGTAAATAGACTGAAATTATAGCAGTTTGCTTTTATCCATTTTCTTCTGCTTATCCTTGTCAGGGTCACGGGAAAGCTGGAGTCCACTCCCTTTAACCTACTGTATATTTTTGAAGAATGACTACTAAATTCTTTTGTGCAAATAAGACCTTCTCCAAATATACATACAGCTATATATTATAATGTAGCCCACAAGGGTAATTACTGGACTCGAATGGAGCATTCCCTAAACATTAGGTTTAGGGTCCCAATTGGATGCCAGGTCAGTTTCTATTGGATCACCGTTTGACAGAATATAATACTACAATGCATTTTATACATTGTCAAGCAGGAAGACCTTTTCTTGGCAAAGGACTTTCTTTGTTGGTGTAAATTAAGTCTGTTGTGTTCTATATGAATAATTTATAGTATACTGTATATCAATATTCCCAAGATGTAAAATGCAAGTGTTGAAAATGCACAAATGCAGTACCGTAAAGGATACATATTCCACATGAATTTGTAAAGGTACAATGATGTACTTTCCCCCCGAAACTAAACAAATTGTTTATTAGAAAAGCTAAGTAGAATATAGTATAAATCTATCTACTGACCAAACATCCATATTCTATAGCACTTGGGTGAAATGGAGCCTATCTCTGCAGTACGCCCTTGACTTGGGCAGGGCAAAATATAGTACGCATACAGGTATATGAAACTGATAAACTATCGGTAAACTGTCCGTTAGTACCGTCGACTCGTTTCCATCCAGCAGGTTCTGTGTTAGCCTGCGTAGTTCTAGCAGGCTGGCATGAAGGCTCCCGGTTGGCACATCCTTGGCCGAGGACGTCTCCGAGGACTCGTCCATGGACGAGTCTGTGGATAGCGCAGAGTCTGTGACGTCATTACCTCGGAGATGGGAGCTCAACGAGCGCACCTCACAGTAGGCTTCCCACAGCTGGAGACGCAGCTAGGGATGGAGAGACAAAGAACCCAAATTAGAATTGGACAGTCTGTGTGGCTCTGACAGTCGAGGCTGATGTACCTGCTCTCTCTCCTGCTCCTGCTCCTCTTGCTCCATGCTTTGCTCTATCTCACACATCAGGCTGGACTGGTGGGGGGTGAGGCTATGCAGGCTGCTCTCCTCCGTCAGTTCCTCCAGCCGAGCTGTTAGCTGCCTGTGGGACAACTGAACTTCCTGAAGCTCCACCTGATTCTGCCGCAACTAAACACAACATCCACAACCAGGCTTAAAATCTGAAAGAAAAAAATCTCGTACAATATCAGGTAGAGTGAATCCTCCAAACTTGTAATTAGGGATGGCAATGGATATGATTTTTGTGATTCCGATTCCATTTTCGAGACTGCTTAACGATTCGATTCTTTATCGATTCTCATCGACTCTCACATTTGTAGTTTGGGGGAGGAAAATCATCCAGGGGACTTTAAATAGATTTAAAAAATAATTAAACGAATAAGCTAGCATAAAAAAACACCCACTGGATATTATATTGAAGCTTCTCGTTATAATATATAAACATTATAATCGAAGAAAAACCAATGTTCCGCGGTGCAGCTTGTGTATGCGTCTGCGTTGTGAATGCCCCCTGAACGCATCTTATATATCTTGCAGCAAGCGTGTGACGTATGTTCTTCTGCCCTGCCTAAGTGTGTTTTAAGCTATTTAGCGAGACTCCATTTGGAGTTTACTGTAAAACTCAACCCACAACAAAAATAATTACACACATTGTAGATTTTAAATACAAGACACACATCGTTTCACAGATCGCCATTAGGGGTCGCCACAGCATGTCATCCTTTTCCATCTAAGCCTATCTCCTCCATCCTCCTCTCGAACACCAACTGTCCTCATGTCTTCCCTCACGACATCCATCAACCTTCTCTTTGGTCTTCCTCTCGCTCTCTTGCCTGGCAGCATCATCCTCATCATCCTTCTACCAATATACTCACTATTTCTCCTCTGGACGTGTCCAAACCATCGAAGTCTGCTCTCTCTAACTTTGCCTCCAAAACATCGAACCTTGGCTGTCCCTCTGATGAGCTCATTTCTAATTTTATCCAACTTGGTCTCTCCTAGAGCGAAGCTCAACAGCTTCATTTCCGCCACCTCCAGCTCTGCTTCCTGTTGTCTCTTCAGTGCCACTGTCTCTAATCCGTACATCACGGCTGGTCTCACCACTGTTTTATAAACGTTGCCCTTCATTCTAGCAGAGACTCTTCTGTCACATAACACACCTGACACTTTCCTCCACCCGTTCCAACCTGCTTGGACCCGTTTCTTCACTTCCTGACCACACTCACCATTGCTCTGGACGGTTGACCCCAAGTATTTAAAGTCCTCCACCCTTGCTATCTCTTCTCCCTGTAGCCTCACTCTTCCCCCACCATCCCTCTCATTCACATGCACATATATTCTGTTTTACTTCGGCTAATCTTCATTCCTCTACTTTCCAGTGCATCCTTCTACTTTTCTAACCGTTCCTCCAACTTCTCCCTGCTTTCACTGTCATCTGCGAACATCATGGTCCACGGGGACTGCAGTCTAACCTCATCTGTCAGCCTATCTATCACCACTGCAAACAGGAAGGGGCTCAGGGTTGATCCCTGATGCAATCTCACCTGCACCTGAAATTCCTCTTTCACACCTCACCGTTGCTCTGCTGCCCTCATACATGTCCTGTACCATTCTAACATACTTCTCTGCCACTCCAGACGTCCGCATGCAGTACCACTGTTCCTCTCTGAGTACTCTGTCATTGGCTTTCTCTAGATCTACAAAGACAAAATGTAGCTCCTTCTCTGTATGTTTCCATCAACACCCTCAAGGCAAATAACACATCTGTGGTAATCTGCTAGGCATGAAACCATGTGGAGTTTGCATGTTCTCCCCGTGGCTGCGTGGGTTTTCTCCAGGTACTCCGGTTTCCTCCCAGATCCCAAAAACATGCATGGTAGGTTGATTGCTGACTCTAAATTCGCCGTAGGTGTGAATGTGATTGTGAATGGTTGTTTGTCTATGTGTGCCCTGCGATTGTCTGGCGACCAATTCAGGGTGTACCCCGCCTCCCGCCTAGAGTCAGCTAGGATAGGACTCTAGTGAGGATAAGCGGTAAGGAAGATGGATGGATTTTAGCGTCCTTTTTAGTGTAATACCCGGAAAATTAGCATTCACTCTTTTCCAGAATACATTGCTATAATTAAAATCACTGTATCACGTTTTGACTTGTACAAACAAAGGTTAATAGTTAAAGTGGTGTCAATTCTAGTCGTTTATAGTTAAATTTGTTTTGTTTTTAGTCGTGTGTTTACTTGGCGTCCTTACTCAGATTAATTCGTGGGAGGTAGCGTATTAATACCACTTGTGGCCAGTTGAGGGCACTTGAGGCCAGTAGTTATGTGAATGCCGGCTGATCCATGCGATGCGTATGCTGCGTTAAATGCGCAATTTGAAGACATCTATTCAAATAGAATTGATAAGGGAAACGCTACAAAATTCAATGAAGGATTCCAAGGTATCGTTAAATTTGGAACCAGTTCTCCCCGATTCTCGATACCCATCCCTAGTTGTAACACAATCTATCCTGCCTCACTAGTTGACTTAATCCACTTTCTATAGCGCTTGTTTCTTATTAGGTGTGTAGGTGGACAAGTAACCATCCAATGAACCGAAAATGCTTCATCATCAATTTTACAATATATATAAAGAATATGTCTCAGAGTGAAACCATTGCACGTTGCCATCATAAAGTCCTCATCAACTACATATGCAATGCTTTTAAATAGATTGATAAAAGTCTTTACTGAAGTCTCACGACGTCATGCTTGATAACTTTTCAAGTCTAAGATTTGGGGTAGTTTGAGAAGCATATTCCCCCAAATTTCTATTTGTGCCACCCTTTGGAGGTTCGACATTGCATACACAGAAGCGTTTTACCTGTAGGTCCTTCTCGTGACACTGCTTCTCCAGCACCAGCGTCCTGTCTCTGAGATCTTCCACAGTATTCTTAAGCACTTCGTTCTCCTCCAGCATGGCATGTACCCGCCGCTCCAGCTCCATCTTCCTCTCCGACAGCATCTTAATCTAACGTTTTCAGCATCGGTGATTAGAAATGACAGCCCATTAAAAAGGATTATGGGTACAAACGGAGGATTGTCTTGATTTTATGGTCGATATCAGACAAAGGGGTAGCCACAGACTTGATTAAAGGATACATATTACGTTGTCCCGTCTCTCAGGCAAACTGGGCAGTTACACGAGATTAAAAAGTACTCCCACTGGCCTGAAGAATGCCTGTTGCCTAGCACAGGCGTAGGCGGTAGTAGCCACCCTCGTCTTAGGAATGTCTTGGTGATACGGTAGCGCCTACACAAAGCCTAATATCAGCTTACTCTGCAAGTGACGACCTTCAACTTCCCCACGACATATTCTTCACAGTGGGACTTGGATTGTTTTCGCCTGAGCAGATTTACACATTAAATGAACAACGGTACGTGATCATTTTATCCCTTCTGGATGTGACCTACATCTGATAACCTACTTTAAACTGCAGCGACTTACACGTGAATCTGTTGCTTTTGCAACATGCAATGTTCTGGACATTTAGGGCCACAATAGTCTTTTTCCCCAGGCAGGGCAAACACCAGGAGTCATCATCATGTAAAAGCAAACCATATGAAAAGTGGAAGCACCCAGACATTGCAGTCTAGGTAAAAATAGAAAACGCTCTTTCTCCCAATTATAGTGCCGGCTTTGCAGTCAGGGTGTTTTCCCTGCTGTCACATAAAAGAAAGGAATAAAGGGAGGACACAGGGAAACTTAAAGTAACTACTTTTACTTTGCCATCATCAATGGCTTATTGTAAGTGGCTGCAATCAAACATGAGCACATGACTGACTTCACAACACATCTAAGCCTCTTTTTTTTTTTTTTTTAACGCCTTTGGAAACAGGGATTGCCATCAAGATAAGAAACAGATTTTTCATGCAGGTAGTGCAGAGATTTTGGCTTTTTTTCTGTTTCCATTTGTAGGTTCCAGCATTGCACACCAATTCAACTCAAATTCAGCCTAACTAAGTTACATGCAGCATGCAGTCAGGCCAGACAATACCCGCTAACCACTCACTTCGAGTCCTTGCTGCTCCAATCAAGGAGGGAGGGGAAAATAAATGAGGAAAATACAGAAAGAGGGAAAATGATGAGTATACCCTGACATGAATTGATACTGTTTTGGAAAAGCAATAACATATATAAGTGACAGTAATCTGACACATTAAAAAAACTGTCTTTCTTTGGTGGTATTTTGTTCGCCAGAAACAAATTGTGGTGTCACTTCTGCCAAAGAAGAATGATGAACTTTAGTTTGCGGTGTGTCAAATGACTCCCACGGTGACTTATATTGCGCTCTTAAATGGTAATCCGGTGTTGTGTTTTTAAGACTGACTCACCATAGCTGGTCCGCGCTACAAGTGAGAAAGGAAAATAGACATGTAAATAATAATAAGAGTGTGGTGGAGTGGAATGTGGTGGTAAGTTATTTGGGGAGGAATGTGTCATTTCTACTTTGAAACAGTCCATATGTTCTGAGTCACTTTCCAGGGTCATCATATTAATATAGCAGTAATGATTATTGGAATACATTGTCAAATGACACAAATGATTCTTGTCGTCAAGTATAGAGCTAGATAGCGTAAACGTACATACAGTACATGACTGTAATTTGCATTGAGGTGCCGCGCTGATCATGTCTTACTTCAGCTTGTAGCGTTTCTAATCGTGTCATGTGCTGTCTTGTAGACGTACTCTTCTCCCTGAAGTCGTCCCGTAATGAATGGACCTGAGTGGATAGCTGCTTCTCCACCTCTGCAGCCTGAACGAGGAGCAAGACAGAGTTCATGTGGAGGGAGAAAAAAAAACTAGCAAGGATTAAAACACGGACACACACGGGAACCGTGTACTCAGTGCAGACACTGACGAAGAGGAAAACTAAAATTGCTCATTTTGTTCATATTGCACAGCCCTAGTTACCTGCACAGATTGGAGACACCCTGCGCCAAATGGGACAAAATGCATTCTCAGTAAGATTGAAAGAAATCATTGATTGCACTGATTGTCTCAAAAGATGGCACAACAAAATATTAAGTCATGTGTATATGTAGTATATGCCTAATTTACAGGCTTATAATACTTATACATACTAGTACTACTACTACTACTATTAATGATGATGATGATGATGATGATTATATTGCTTTTTTTATTTTCAGGTTGTTTCAGGGTGCATCGTGTTTAGTTTTTTTCTTTTATCAGAAGTGTACTGACAGTTTAGTACATGCGCTTGTATATACATTTAGTGCAGTCTAAGAACAGGGAAACTAGGTAGACCCCTTTGCAAGCCACGAGTTTTTAATTTGCACGGTACTCTGGTTGTTATAGCAACCAGAAAGAATTAGGACTGATAGATGAATTGCGGCCTCAGCGCTTTTGGACTTTTCTGGATGGGAAAAGAGACCTTATTTTCCAAAGAGGATGCTGACTGATTCACCAGAAGTGTTCAACTAAGGCAGTAAAATGGGAGCAAAACAGTTTAAAGTGCCAATGGAGACAGAGGCATTATGTCTATTTACAGTACAACCCCGTATTGGACAAGTAATCTTATTTAGAAACTTAAGTAGGGTTCAAAACGGATGAAAAGTAAAACGCAAAATGTACTTTCGACTCAAATAAACATTATTTCCTCAGATTTCTTAGCTAAATGCGGCGGCCATAAAGCCTGCAGACTCACATTGTTGTCAGCGCTACTGTACTCTAGCACGCGTGATTAAGGTCATTGAAGAGGCTATCCATTCTGCTAATTCATGTGGGTTACACGCGCGCGTGCAAATGCACACACATACTTACTTGGATCTACTAACTAGGGTACTCTGCACCTAATGTGAACCTGAGTTAATATGGAATATAATTAACCAAATAAAGTCCGAAATTTGAGATCTTTTCCTCATTCAATACATGTTACCTGCTGTTAGTAATTAACTTGAGTGAGGGGCTAAATTGTTTTGGTTCCTGACTCAATGCATATGGCAAGGCTATTACCCTGGATTATAGCCTAATCCCCTCTGTGTTGCATTTTACGGCACGACTGACATCACTTCCTTTCGAGTGCCCTGCTTCCACGGCCATCCTTTTCTAGTCAGTCGGGAGCTCTGTTAAGACGTGATTCCTGAGGTCTCCTTTCAACGATTGCCTAAATGCTCCATTTGAAAAGGCTAACATCTCAAACTTGACGTCTGAACAATTCTAATGTGGATCATGTCACAAGTAAAGTAACAATTTGTTACTTGTTGGATAGCCTTTGCACAATCCAAAAATAAAAACAATTAAATACATAAAATAAAAGAAAAAATAAACAAACAATGGGGTAAAGAGGTAATTAATGAAATTACTCAACGGGCATCTACCATGAAAGAAAAAGTATGTTAATATAAGTATTAAAGAGATTTCTTTGATTATTGGATTATTAATTAATTGTATGTATATAATGTGTTAACAGGATAGAATGAATTGAGTCATTGGTTAGTAAGTGAATCTGTTTAACCCTTAACAATGTTGCTACTGTTACCATGGTTGAGCAAAGGACAGAGCAAACTTTAAATGAATTCTGGTGCTCGAGTGTTACTGTGCTTTCAATTAGTAACCGGAATAGGACTAGCTTCTTGTTGTCGGTGCTAAAGAATTCCCAAAAAGAGTTCCTGTTCACTTGGCCACTGAAAAAGTATGTATGTTATTGTTTCGGAGACAGAGCCGAATTAGATACCGATCAAATGTTTTTATTGAAAGAGTCAACAATTAGAATTCGAGGATTGTTGGGACAAATGGAAACAGCATTCCCCTGACAAGCAGTTCCCCAGGGGGAGTTTATGTTCTCAACATCCAATCAGAGTTGTAAACAGTTGACATCACTTCATGACAGCCCATTGCTTAGAAATGAGGAGCAAAGAGGAGGTGGAGGGGGAAAGCAAGCCAATTAGAAAAGTTGAAAAGTGGCCGAACAACCAAGCACTGTGATTGACCTCGTTTGCTCTGTTATGCAAGGTTGCCATCTTCTTGCGCAAAGGAAATGAATCGTGAAATCTTCGTCGATGCAGTCTACTAACTCTTGGGAATGTCGCACATTAACAGTAAGCATAAAGTATGTTTCCGCCACACTGAGGGAAAAGTTTTCATAGATCTTCACACTCTCCTAAGTCCATTGTTTTAGAACTCCAGCAACTGATTGGTCATGCACACTCCTTTAATAAAATATGATAATGCCGTTGGGGCAGGTGCAGATTAGAATAATAATAATCTGATCAAAATGAGCGGAGGCCCTGGGGCAAGATGCAAGTTACAACATTGAAGAACACATGCAGGTCCGCCATCTCTTATCAGCACGCGAGAGGCGACAGAACCTCTTTTCCCAGGAGAAGGTTCAATCTTTGTACACACGATGCGATAGACGGTTTTGCAAAGAGGGATGAAGATGTGCACGTCATCTTTTGGGTACAAAGCTGTGTGTCATACTGCCATGTGGCATTTGTACCTTTTAGTGGCCTCGTGCTAAGGAGGCCAGGCAGGGGCAAGCGAGCAACACGTTGGGTCAAAGCATCGGCAAATTCGGCGCTTAACAATCACATCACAGCTTTGCTCTAAAATGGCAATTTCTGAAGAGCATTTATATGTACAACACATACATAACCGGTGACTAAACAGCAGCCTGGTGTAGATAAGATAGAAAGGGATTTCAAGTAGAGCGAAATATCCAAAGTTAGATGTCCCTAAGGTCCAACAATTGGGAATTGAAGCAAAACATTTGGGGAAAATATGTCTCTAAAGTGGCAGCATGGTGAGTTCTAGGCTGTTCCCTGCCTCTTGACCCAAGTCAGCAGGAATAGGCTCACGCTCACCCGTGCCGCTATTGAGGACGGTATAGAAAATAAATGGATGGATGATTCTGAAGACTAAAGCTGAGATAAGTGGCTGAAAAGGAAATAACAACCAGGACGTAGAGATGAGCGTCAACATTAGCTGCCGTGGCTAGCTGCAGCTTGAGCGGCTTGCTATACGTGTTGTCAGTTGGACCATTTTTACATTTTACAGTGGTTAACTTCTCTCCTCGTTTGTGTGACAGTTTAGAATGTTCAAAATTAAATGAGGTGAGGTGCAAATGTTAATATCCCAATTTCCACTTCCATAACATCGCAAACATTAACACACACAAAATAATTCCACTATTGGCCACAATTAAAAACTGAACATTCTCATGTTTTTGTAAAGGCAGATTTTTAACACACTTTCCGTATGTCATCTCGAGCCATTCATTAGGTGAAGCCAAATACTGTCTGTGTCTTGTAAGCATGTGCCCCTCATCTGGGACCATTTCCTACAAATGCAATGCAATTCGTGAATAACTGCATTGAAATACCTGTCAGAAGGCAGAGGGGTACTGCAGCGTGCAGGGCAATCACTCTAAATAATTCAGCATCCTAAGCTTCAGAAGCACACCTTTCACACTGACCGTTTTTAGTGACTGGCTGAACACAAATTGCCCCCCATTGTTTCTGGCCCAAGCATCTGATGTCACGCAAGCAAACTTGAATGGCACTGAGAGACCCTGACAACCATCGTAGGAAGAAATTAACGTGTGTGTGTGTGTGTGTGTGTGTGTGCTTTCTTTGCAAGGGGTTCTGAGTAGCGTGGTAGAGCACTTAAGGCCATGTGACACAAAGCCCAGACTAATTAAATCTCCAATGCTGCCCGAAGCTTTACATCCGAAACACACACACACGCAGACACACATTCTCACACGCACTATTTCTCACCCTTCGAAGTTGTTCCAGCAAGCGGTGGTTTTGTTCGGATAGCTCACCGATGACCTTAGTTTTGTCCCTGTCCGCCTCTCTCAGCTGGACCTGGTGTTGCTCCAGTTCTCCCTGCAGCTGCTGGACATCCGTCTCCAGCTCGGCCACGCGGCCCTCCCACTCCCCCTCTCGATTTTCCAGACGCCAACGCAACTCGTGCTTCTCCTGCTCCAAGTGCTGGCGGAGGAGAAGTGGTACAAGATCAGTATTGCCGACAATCATGAAAACATCTGTATAACCTATACTTTATTGGAGATGGGGTATTACAGGTGGTAGTGCTTCAAGAGAAGGAGGTCCTACATCGTGGAAATATAATTAAAGAAAAGTTCAGTTTAAACGCTTACAGAAAATGAAGTTTTGTTCATGTTGTCTCTTGATAGCTGTGACCTGTAGGTCAATTCGCTAAAAGATCACATTTTACATGCCCTGATAAAATGGAAAGAATTAAAGAAGAGCCGCAACAAAACAAGTTCAAACCCGAAAAAACATAAATGGGTCTGATATTGAGAAGCAGCTTAATTCTCTGAGCTCCATCACGAGGATGAATATGGATCAAAGGGTTGAACAGATGCACAGTAGATTCAGTGAGCCGTGTACAGTGAGGAGATTAGTCTCGTGTGTGTTATTTTATTTTATTTTTTTTACCCTCGGGCCACATGTTGGCTAGTGTGAAGGATTTCAAAGACAAGAACAAAAGCGACACGGTGTTCATTCACTGGTGTCGTCAGCGGAGAGATCCCTGACGACAATGCAGGATCAGCGTGACCAGAAGTTCGACCGAAGTCAAGATGATTTATTTCCTGCTCGTCGGCCCTACCGAGAAATCAAAGCAGATGGCCTCCTCGGTCAAATCACGCAATGAAAAAGTGCCTTGAGATAACTTTTGTTGTATATTGGGTTTTACCGTATAAATCAATTTAAATGAATGGGCCTCGGACACCACTCGGATAAGGAGAAGCCCGGATTGGCCCTTGAGATAACTTTTGTTGTGGTTTGGAACAAAAAGAGAATCGAACAGAAAAGGTACACCACAATACAGCTTGCTTGGACGTCAAACCGAGAAGAAAAGTCACCATTGTTTTTACATGACATTATCTGTTCATTACCTCTAATTTGTCGTTGAGGTCTTTGTGCATTTTCTCATATTGCTTGGTCAAATCTTGGTTTCTTTCCAGCAGAGCTTTGCCCAGTTTGGCAGCTAAAAACAAATCCTTTTCCTTTTGGCGGAAGAGAGCCAGCAAGTCGGCGTTGTGGTCCAGCGAGAGCGCTCCCGCGCCATCCTGCTCCTCGCTGAGCACGGCCAGTTCCTCCTCCAACGCCACGCCGAGGCCTCCGGAGCCGGCGTGGCGCAGCGGTTGAACCGGGCCGCCTCCGGGCTCGTTGAGACACCGCTCCACGGAGTCGCTGTCCAGCTCTAGCGGTGCTGAACCCACGCCGGACGTGCTCAGGTCGAGGCAGAACGCGGACATGGTTCAAGTCCCCACGAGCCAGCAGATAGGAGCCCGCTGCTTTTTTTTTTTTTTTATTATTATTATTATTAATTTTTTTTTTTTACTTTACACCCAATGAACCCAGCCTGCTCGGACTGGCTCGGGCTGACCAGACTGGCCTGTAATCGAAGATGCATCCATCCTTGCTCGTCGTTAACTTACAGCCGGCCCGGAATCAAAGCAAACGACGCCTCACTCGCTGGCTGTTAATAGGGACCACAAAAGCAGCGAATGTTTTATCATGCTGTAATCCGTCTGGCGGCGCCCGCCCCGTCGCAGGGCTCCGGGTCCTCCATTCCTGGCAGCCGGTTACTCAGGAGACATTGGTGTGGCCAAAAGAAGAGTGCGCGATCTCGCCGCCCGCTGACTCTCGTCTCGTGCCCTTCCTGGATGCGCGCTCCCGCCCCGCCGATGACGTCGGCCGCAACCTGTGAGAAGCGGCCGTCCCATTGGCTGAGAGTGATAGCGCCATATTTTGCCGCTTCTCACGCAGCCGTGTGTGACCTCCAGTGATGGGCGAGAGGAGCGCGAGCGAGTCAGCTGGCGGCCGCCATCGTCACAGCAAGGAGAAGCTGTTGAAAAGACGAACAGGACATATTTGACATTTCATACCAATTCAGCCTAATAACATTTGGATCATAAGTCCAAACAAGATGCTGTAATTATTATTATTTTTTTCTTCTAATGTCCAGTGGAGAACCAAATGCACCTCAAAAAGCTTGTTGACCAGACATCAAAGTTACACAACTTTAACCAGAATCAGTGACAAAACAACAAAACAAGGCAACATTGAATAGTTTCCCTGATATCCCAAACGTTAGTATTTTGATACACTGTGTGCCATAATGTCAAATCGGAGCCCTGATATTGGTACCTACTTTATATTAGCTTTCCTGCTACCTATTTGAACATAATAAACAAAGCCAGGCGGCACGGTGGGCAACTGGTTAGCACATCTGCCTCACAGTTCTGAGGACACGCATTCAAATCCCGGCCCCACCTGTGTTGAATTTGCATGTTCTCCCCGTGCCTGCGTGGGTTTTCTCCGGGTACTCCGGTTTTCTCCCAAATCCCCAAAACATGCGTGGTAAGTTAATTGAAGACTCTAAATTGTGAATATGAGTGCGAATGGTTGTTTGTTTCTATGTGCCGTGCGATAGGCTGGCGACCGGTTCAGGGTGTACCCCGCCACTCGCCCGAAGATAGCTGGGATGACCCAGTGAGGAGAAGCGGTACAGAAAATGGATGGATAAACAAAGCCACTCACTGCTTTGCACATGTTTATGGAACATTGTTTGGTAAACTATTGATCCTGCATCTGCATCATTTGCACACTAGTCCAAAAAAAAACTAAAAAATTGTATTGGCATTACCACATTACTGGTAACCTTTCTTTGCTCGGTGATTTTATGTCTCAAAAGTATTTTCTGTCAAATGGCTGTCTGTTGTTGTACAAGAGCAGCTCCGATTCCCGGAGACCAATTCCTTGTGTGTGTTTTTCAAACTTGGCAAATAAAGATGATTCTGATTCTGATGTTGATCAGAGTTTTGATTTAAGGCTTTGGTGGGCCTTAGGATTTCAACTTGGGCAGACCGCGTACTCGTTGAGAATGACTGGGTTATGGTTTGATTCTCCATCCACGGAATGTGAGGTGGACCACCTTCTAATATCAATGTCTCAATTGTGTTTCAGTGAAAAATGATACAAATCTTTGGATTGTTTTAAAAAAATGTTATGTTATTGCTATTTTCGTGTACAACCCCAATTCTAATAAAGTTGGGACGTTGTGTTAAACAAATAAAAACAGAATACAATGATTTGCAAATCATGTTCAACCTTTATGTAATTGAATACACTACAAAGACAAGATATTCAATGTTCAAACTGATAAACTTGATTGTTTTTAGCAAATCATTTTTCACTTTGAATTTTATGGCTGCAACTCGTTCCAAAAAAGCTAGGACAGGGGGCAAAAAAGACTGAGAAATTTGAGGAATGCTCATCAAACAGCTGTTTGGAACATCCCACATGTGAACAGGCTAATTGGGAACAGGTGGGTGCCATGATTGGGTATAAAAGGAGCTTCCCTGAATTGCTCAGTCATTCACAAGCAAAGATGGGGCGAGGTTCACCTCTTTGTGAACAAGTGCGTGAGAAAATAGTCCAACAGTTTAAGGACATTGTTCCTCAATGTACAATTGCAAGGAATTTAGGAATTTCATCATCTACGGTCCATAATATCATCAAAAGGTTCAAAGAATCTAAAGAAATCACTGCATGTAAGCGGCAAGGCCAAAAAGCAACATTGAATGCCCGTGACCTTCGATACTGCATCAAAAACCGACATCAATGTGTAAAGGATATCACCACATGGGCTCAGGAACACTTCAGAAAACCAATGTCAGTAAACACAGTTCGGCGCTACATCCGTATGTGAAACTTAAAACTCTACTATGCAAAGCAAAAGCCATTTATCAACAACACCCAGAAACGCTGCCGGCTTCTCTGGGCCTGAGCTCATAAAATGGACTGATGAAAAGTGGAAAAGTGTTCTGTGGTCGACATTTCAAATTGTTTTTGGAAATTGTGGACGTTGTATCCTCGGGCCAAAGAGCAAAAGAACCATCCTGACTGTTATGGACGCAAAGTTCAAAAGCCAGCATCTGTAATGGTATGGGGGTGTGTTAGTGCCAATGGCTTGGGTAACTTCCACATCTGTGAAGGCACCATTAATGCTGAAAGGTACATACAGGTTTTGGAGAAACATATGCTGCCATCCAAGCAACATCTTTTCATGGACGCCCCTGCTTATTTCAGCAAGACAATGCCAAACCACTTTCTGGAGGATCAGTGGTACATCTGCTGGACAGATGATGTGAACACAACACCCTTGAACAATAATTTCGGTGTAGCATCTGTACTGTCGTTCATTTTCATGAACTTCATTCTTGCCGTCTGGAAAATGCTGATAATGTCATTAACAGTTGTATCAATATGTCCTTACAGCTCAACTGTTTGTTGTCATTGTTTTCATTGGTCCAAAAACTTAAAAATGAGTGGTTTCAAACATCTTGCGTATAAGACCCCGATATAAAATCTGGAATAGTTGAAATTTCCTAACTCATGTTCATCTTTGATATCAAACAGATGTTTTCAGTCTATAGCAAAAATAAAGGTATTGGCCTCACAATTGAAACTCTCTTTCACTTTTTTTGTAGGGAAGTGGAGGTTGTGGCATCATCCTTTGATCATGAATATAGAATAACGGTAGTAGTATATTAATAGTAATCCCAGAATTAGAGGTTACATAAAAAATTCAATTCATTGACAGACAAATGATAAAAAACACTTGTGGGTCCCTCAGATATGGCAACGTGTGTATGGGTGAAGGATGAAGGGGTAGGGATGAGGTCAGAATGTGACGGGTGGGCACTGATGAATGATTACGAACAAAGCCTTTTGAGCTGATGAAGATCGAACAAAAGAAGTGGGTCACTGCCTGCTGGTCTCCTGTGGGGTGATAGACACATAATGGGTGATACCCTCTGAGCTCATCCTAAGCCCACATCCTCATTAGTTAAATGCTGTATCAAGTAGATCAAAATAAAGCAGAGAAATGTAAACATAAACAAAACGTTCTTGCATTTTACCCTTAGCAGAGCTATATCAACAGTAAATCAGGCAATTCATGCATTTCTTACCACAAAGAGGTTTAATATACAGTTGCAAGACAAAGTATGTGAATCCTTCAAAATGACCTGGATTTCTGCATAAATTGGCCATTAAATGTGATCTGTTCATCTAAGTCACAACGATAGACAAACACAGCTTGCTTAAACTAATACGGCACAAAACATTAAATGTTGTTTTGGGAGTGCATTGTTAAATCAGGGCCTGGATGGTTTGCTATTGGAAAAATAAATTCCCTAGTTCATCAAAACATTCTGCAGGAGAACTTAAAACCAACAGGATAACAGGCCAAATAACATACGTCAATCAACAACTGAATGGCTTCAACTGACTTGAACCTGGCTGAGATGTAGCATGACCTTAAGAAAGCGATTCACGCCAGACGTCCCAGGAATACTGCTATACTGAAACTGTTTTGTGAACAGGAATGGTCCAGAATTCCACTTGATCGTGCAGGTCTGATCAGCAACTTGAGGAAATGTCTGTTCTAGGTTATTGCTGCCGACGGTGGGCCAACCAGGGGTATATTCCAGCAAGCAGGTTATGTGAAAACTAGGAGAAAGTTGACCCTGAGATGAGGGAAAGCCTGATCATTCCGTTACAAAGAAAAGCAAAGCAAATTTGTTCATGTGATGCATTTTATACACACGGTAACTCAATGTGCTTGACATGATCAGAAGCATTTTAAAAATAAAGAGAAAAATAAAAATCAGTTAAAAACATTTTAAAACAAAGAGAACAAATACAATTAAAAACAAGATAGAGTGCAGGAAAGATAATTTAAAAGTAGAAATGTTCTAAAAATATTGGGCGTATATTACATTAGCATGTTAATGTACTCAGGACCTAAACCATTTAGTGATTTATAGACCATTAGCAGAATTTTAAAGTCTATTCTAAAGCTGACTGGGAGCCAGTATAGAGACTTTAGAATTGGAGTAATATGTTCTGATCTCTTTGTTCTGCTCAGAACCTGTGCTGCAGCATTCTGAATGAGCTGCAGCTGTTTAATGGGGGGCAGTCAGAAGACCATTACAATAGTCAAGCCTACTTGAGAAAAGCATGGATAAAGCATAGATGAGCTTCTCCTGGTCTGCTTGGCACATGCAAGTTTCACTGTGGATATGTTCATCAGCTGGTAGAAGGCTGTTTTAGTGATTGATTTGTTATGACTTTTGAAAGTCAGGTCAATCTATCATCACGCCAAGGTTACGGACTTGGTCCGTGGTCTTTAAAGAGAGTGACTCCAGCTATTTACTAACAGCAGTCCTCTTTTCTTTGCTGCCCAAATCAATTATCCCGGTTTTGTTGTGGCTTTATTGAAGAAGGTTTTGACTCATCCAGTTATTTATCCATTTTAGACACTGACACAACCACTCAATTGAACTGTTGTCATCTGGAGATAATGCTAGATATAACTGTGTGTCATCTGGATAGCTACGATAGTCAATATTGAGGTTCTGAAGAATTTAATCCAAGTGTAGCATATACAGGCTGAACAGAAGGGGTCTAAGAACTGACCCTTGAGGGACCCTGTATGTCATTGCCATTCGATGAGATTGAATACCTCCAATGGTTCCGAAATAACTCCTTTCCTCCAGGTAGTACCTGAACCATTTAAGGACTGTACCATTTAGTCCTAGTCACGTTTCCAACCTGTTCAGCAATATGTTATGATCTACTGCATCAAAAGCTGCACTGAGATCCAACAAGACCAGAACTGACACCATTCCTGAATCAGTGTTCAACCTTATATCATTTATCACTTTGAATTTCAACATCGTTAGAGATGACCAGGTCTAAGATGCGACCTTGAGTGCGCGTTGGACTCTTTATATGTTCAGAGAGGCCAAATGTGTCCACTATAGCAGAGAGTCTTGGGGATTTTTTTTCCCCCTGCTACTGTCAACATGAATGTTAAAGTCTCACATTATGACAAAATAGTTGTAGACAGTTCAGATCACTGACAGCAGTGACTCTATACATTTTTATGAAGTTAATTTAGCTTAATTCTAAATAAAATAATAAAATAATAACATTATTCCATTTGTAAAATAAACAATTTTTTCATTTTTATTCATCATTATTTACTTTTTATTCATTTGTAAAATGAAATCATTGGTTAATTGATTTATTCTCAATAAAATTAGTAGTAATAGTAGTATTTTATTCTTAGTATTTTATTAACATTGCTAAAACAATTTTACATATGTATTTAAAATTAAAACATTTAAATAATTGCTTCATTAATAATCATTAAAATCATTACAAATAATAACATTTAAAATGGGAATGAATAACTTTATTGGTTAAAAAATGTTTGTTTATTCATGTTTTATTTGTTTTTAGTCATGTATCTAATAAATAATTGGTTGACTAATTTATTGTAAATAAAGATTTTTAAAAATACAAATAAAATACATTGAACAGCAGATAAACAAACAATTTTCCTTTTTCCTTTTGATTGCAAAACTTATCGTCCCTCAATTTGTTGATTCCATATAATAATATTATGAGTCGATTATATATTTATGATTTCCCTATTATATTACAGCCCTGTCATAACTACAATGTGGCCCGCGACAAAAAAATAGTAAGACACCCCTGATTGGTTTAAAAGGTCTATGAACAGTTTACAATTTGAGAATTTGTCTTAAATATTCTGATATTTACAGAGGTTTTGTTGTAAATTTGTAGAAATTGCTCAAAGTACTTCCCACAAAGAGCCCAAGTGGTTTGATGTCTGTATGAGATTGTCAATGTGTTTTTGTGTGGTTGACAGAGTGATTGAGCACCAATCACGTCCCACTTAGCGAGAGCAGTGTCCCCAGCCCAATGCTTTGTGCATATGTAGCAGTCAGCCCCTGGGGATCGGCTCAAATGATGCCAATAATATGTCAGTATCTTACCATTGGGTGGCACTGTTACCATAGTAGTACTTCTGGTGGATCACAGTGATTATGCTATTGAGTGGGAAGCTTACTAAAGAACTTTTTCATACAAATACACTATGTACAGTATTTGTCAAAATAGAGAACATTGTTTTTCTAAAATGAATGAATGAAATAAACAATTAGAAATGATTTAAGTGATTGTATTTCCCAATGAACACAGAATGAGACACATTGTGTTTTCTAGTTACAATCAGTATTAAATTTTTTTGCCTTAACTCCATCCATCCATCCATCCATTTTTTTAAACGCTCATCCTCATTAGGGTCGCGGGCGTGCTGGAGCCTATCCCAGCTATTTTCAGGCGGGAGGCGGGGTACACCCTGAACTGGTTGCCAGCCAATTGCAGGGTACATAGATCCAAACAACGATTCGCACTCACATTCACACCTATGGGCAATTTAGAGTCTTCAATTAACCTACCGTGCATGTTTTTGGGATGTGGGAGGAAACCGGAGTGCCTGGAGAAAACCTCACTCGGGATTTATCTGTCTCGACTTGGGACTTGACTCGGGACTTGATGGCAAAGACTTGAGACTTGCGAGTTACAAAGCAATGAATTGTTCCCACCTCTGACTCCCCCTCTCTCGTCATTAAACATGTTAAACATCAGTAAACAGCTAGACATGGCTTTGATATCCCGGATTAGTACAAAATGTGTAGGCTATGCGTTTATGCATGGCTGCTCTTTATTTGCAAAGTCAGTGTTTTTCAGGGGGTGTGACACCTGTGTGAGAGCAAAGTGGGGGAGGAGGAGGAGGTGGGGCGGGGGCTTGTACATGCCCCAGATCAGCCCGGGCAGGAATTGATGATTGAATGAAGAAAAAAAATGAACTCCAGCAAAAGAGACATATTTCTCATCCAGGTGAAAGAAAAGGGCACTTGCTTGAGCACCACTAGTGTTCTATCTGTGCATGTTAATGCTTTTATATAACAGATGTTTTAGCCCAACGTCATCATGTTATAATGACTCAATGATCTGCTACTGTTTTGCTGCCACTGAGTATTAGATCTATTCATCCCTCAAACAATATGAAACCAAAATATGAGAAACCGAGCTAGCCAATACTTTTTATATCCATAAGAAAGTGTGTGAACTTTGCCAACATCTCAGACTTCACACAGTGGTCTCTACTGTTTATCCTGCTACACCGATAAGAACCCAACTAGGAATAAGAGCCCATCATTTCTTAACTAATTGTCTATAATCAGTAAATGACAGCTGAGCTGAACGCTCTGTGGGCGGCTGAGTGAGTCAAGCATGACCATGACCGATTTGTCATATGATGGATGTTTGTCCGACGATTGCAGATGACACAGCTTTCCAGGCCAGGCAGCATATCGGACGTTAACATCCATCCATCCTTTTATTTATTTTCTGCGCTGCTTAGCCTCACTAGGGTCGCGGGTGAGCTGGAGCCTATCCCTATCCTTTGGGCAAGAGGCGTGGAACTGAACTGGTCACGAGCCAATCTCACAGCACATATAGACAAACAACCATTCACACTCACGTTCACACTTACAGACAATTTAGCGTCTTCAACTAACTTAAGAAATGTGTTGAATGTGTGAGAAAGCTGGACGACCTGGAGAAAACCCACGCAAGCACGGGGGGACCTGCAAATGCACAGAAAAGCCCGGAAACCAGATTTGGAACCCCCACCCTCAGAACAGGGAGGCGGATGTGGTAACCACTCTACTACCATACCGCCCTGGATGTCAACATCCATCCATCCATTTTCTGAGCCGCTTCTCCTCACTAGGGTCGCGGGCGTGCTGGAGCCTATCCCAGCTATCAACGGGCAGGAGGCGGGGTACACCCTGAACTGGTTGCCAGCCAATTGCAGGGCACATACAAACAAACAACCATTTGCACTCACATTCACACCTACGGGCAATTTAGAGTCTCCAATTCATGCATGTTTTAGGGATGTGGGAGGAAACCGGAGTGCCCGGAGAAAACCCACACAGGCACGGGGAGAACATGCAAACTCCACACAGGCGGGGCCGGGGATTGAACCCGGGTCCTCAGAACTGTGAGGCTGACGCTCTAACCAGTCGGTCACCGTGCCGCCTGGATGTTAACATCCATCCATTTTCTGAGCCGCTTCTCCTCACTAGGGTCGCGGGCGTGTTGGAGCCTATCCCAGCTGTCATCGGGCAGAAGGCGGAGTACACCCTGAACTGGTTGCCAGCCAATCGCAGGGCACATACAAACAAACAACCATTCGCACTCACATTCCCACCTACGGGCAATTTAGAGTCTCCAATTAATGCATGTTTTTGGGATGTGGGAGGAAACCGGAGTGCCCGGAGAAAACCCATGCAGGCACGGGGAGAACGTGCAAACTCCACACAGGCGGGACCAGGGATTGAACCCGGGTCCTCAGAACTGTGAGGCTGATGCTCTAACCAGTCGTCCACCGTGCCGCGGATGTTAACAATAATACAAAAAATATATACTGTATAAAAACATGTTTCTTTTACATTTTCAACTGACTGTATTCATATTGAATATTTGCACAGTATTAATTTTTAATATCATTGGTTTGTTTGTACTTAGAATAAATCGACATAATAAAAAGATTGGGTCCAGGGTGTATCCCACGCTCAGCTGGGATCTTCGCCAGCTCACCAGGTCTGGATGAGCGGTAGAAAATGGATGGCTAAAATAAGAAAACATCAATACCATAAACATAAATAGCAGAAACCCCTCCTAAAGTAAAGTCCCTTGTAATTTTTGAGATTAGAAATTCACTTGGAGCCACCTGTGCCCCTAACATAATAAAAATATTTTTAAAAATTGATAAATATAAAAAAAGAATTAGAAAAAATACGAAACTAAAGGTTTAATGCATGATTTTATTGTGTATTGTTCCATAAAACTGGGATAACTTCTCTGAGATGTCTAGCAAGTCATTGTTTGCCTCATCCAAGGACATTCCCAAGCCAGATATAACAGCTGACTGGGTAGCTTTTGGGAATCTTCTAAACATGGAAATTTAAAGAATCTGACTGAAGGAAACTTCCTTATAATGTTTTTCTGACTTTCGGCTTGTGTGGGGGCTTGCAAAGAGAATGTGACAGCCGGCCATGTCTCCCTCTCGCTCACCTCTCCCTCGGTCTCTTTTTGTTTATATCATGTAAATAGCTTTTTGTATGAAAAAAATACCTCATAAAGACAAGATTGCTTCCTTAATTATTCTACAAAAGAGGAATTTCCACCACAAAGGTGGCGACGAGGATGGGATTCGAGGGGAGTGATTGATCATCCGAGACCAACGCACAAGTCCTATCTTCACCCAAAGAATTAGGATGGGGAGGCGGGGTGGGGGGGCTGCCGGGGCCCTGGATGTCGGCTATCACTTCGGGATCCAAACAGACCTGTCCTCTCCTCCAAACAAAGAATTACAGTCAAGAAATTTTAAAATGTTCTTGAAAAATTGGACCCTTTTGGATTTCACATGATGTACTGTATTATAAACAATCTTGTATTTGTTCTGCTCGGTAACTGCTGTTTGGCAATTCCTCTCTCCATCTTCCATTCAGAATCCCAAAACAAGGTCAAGTTTAAAGTCTCAAGAAACACTACCTTTCAAAGATTGGGAGAGGTTTAGTGTCAAGAAACAGGTTGAAGTCCTTTAAGGAAATGAGTTGGTTTAAAGTACCAAGAGACAGGCGAGTTTGGGACCTGACTATTTCGAAAGTTAGTATCTCTAAAAGCAACACCTTGTTAAAAGACGGTGACTTTGGTCTCCTGTCTTGGTGTCTCTAAAAAGGTCAGGGTCTTGAGAGGCGACAATTTTGAAGACATTTGAAATTGTAAAAAAAAAAAAGAGAGAAAAAAAAAAGTGGAGCGCTTCCCACAGGTTAGGGGAACCTTTTATGGTAAGAGTGAAATAGGCGGTGGGGAGAGCAAAAACAAAAATAATAGAGTAAGAGGAAAAAGAATTGCTGTGTATGGTATGTGACATTTTGAGATAAGAAAATAGAGATAAAAAGTACATGTCTGGAAATGTGGTTGACTGTTAGAATTAGATGTGAAAATGGGACAGACAAAAGGGCAAGATACTCATAACTGTGTATCACCTCCGGGGTCATCTGTCCGAGTCGGCCGGGGGGAGGATGTCAGGTTGTGGTTGCGAGCGAGCTGGGCTCAGTAACAGTAGCTTCCACAAATCGAGCACCGTATGACGAAAATCAAGGAGAGTGCCATCTGAAAGAAGACCAAAATACATCCGCCTCCTGCGACCCACAGCACAGTCCTTCACACACAGCACTTCTGCGGCTCCTTTCCCTCCTCACCGAGCCTGCTGCAACACTTCACAAGAATGTAGCTCCTTCTGAACTTCTCTGTACTCCATCAACACCCTCAAAGCAAATAATGCATCTGCGGTATTCTTCCTGGGCGTGAAACCATACTTTTGCTCACAAATACTCACTTCTGTCCGAGTCTAGCCTCCACTTCTCTTTCCCATAACTTCATTGTGTGGCTCATCAACTTTATTCCTCTATAGTTCCCACAGCTCTGCACATCACCCTTGTTGTTATAAATGGGTACCAGCACACTTTTCCTCGACTCCTCAGGCATCTTCTCACCTGCTAGAATTCTGTTGAACAACCTGGTCGAAAACTCCGCAGCCCCCTCTCCTAGATGCTGCCATACCCCCACAGGAATGTCATCAGGACCAATTGCCTTTCCATTTTTCTTCCTCTTTAATACCTTTCTAACGTCCCCCTTACCACCACACTTGCCTCTTCTACTCTTTCTCCTCTCTCATTGTCCTCATTCATCAACTCATCAAAGTATTCTTTTCATCTATCCAGCACACTACTGGCTCCAGTCAATACATTTCCATCTCTAGCCTTAATCACCCTAACCTGCTGCACATCCTACCCATCTCTAGCCCTCTGTCTGGCCAACCTGTATGGATCCCTTTCTCCTTCTTTAGTGTCCAACCTGGCATACATGTCGTCATATATCTCTTGTTTGGCCTTTGCCACCTCTACCTTTGCCCTCCATCGCATCTCCATGGATTCATGCCTCCTCTCCTCGGTCCTCTCAGTGTCCCACTTCTTCTGAAGCTCACCTCTTTCCTTGTATGAGTTCCTGTACTTTAAGGTTCCACCACCAAGTCTCCTTTTGCCCTTTCCTACCAAAGAATACACCAAGTACTCTCCTGCCTGTCTCTCTGATCACCTTGGCTGTAGTGGTCCAGTCTTCTGGAAGCTCCTCCTGTCCACTGAGAGCCTGTCTCACCTATTCTCCAAAAGCCACACAAAACTCTTCCTTTCTTAGCTTCTACCACATGGTCCTCTGCTCTGCCTTTGTCCACCATCAGAGTCATCTTACACACCACCATCCTATGCTGTCTAGCCACACTCTCCCCTGCCACTACTTTACAGTCAGTAACTTCCTTCAGATTACATCGTCAGCACAACATGTAATCCACCTTCATGCTTCTACTTTCACTCTTGTAGGTCCCCTTATGTTCTTGCCTCTTCTGGAAAAAAATGTTAACGACAGCCATTTTCATTCTTTTTGCATTGTCTACCACCATCTGTCCCTCCAAGTACCTTTCCTGGATGCTGAACTTACCCATCACTTCTTTGTCACCCCCGTGTTCTCCACCAACATGTCCCCTGTAGGTTAACAGCACCGGTGGCGGACGTTGTTAACCCAAGCCACGACTGATGTTCTGTAGAATCCTTGGATGAATGCTGATATTTTTTTGGCAAAGGTTTAAGATGGATGCCCTTCTTGCCGCAACCCTCTGCATTTATCTGGACTTGAGACATGAATACGAGATATGCCAGTGCGCTCTAGCAGCCCAGCTAAATGACGTGCATATTGAAAATAAATCATAACTTGGTCATTTCTCAAACTATTTTTATGAGATTTACTTTGTTTTAAATGTGAAAGCATGTGCTATTATGCAGCACATTTAAAAAAAGAGCCCAAAATATTTACTTTCACCAAAGAACCCTTCCGAATTGTGAAAATATGAGTGGCACTTGCCAAGGTGAAAGGCAACAGCAAAGATCACATTAATTTACTGTAAATTTTCATTTCATTGAATTATGCTTTTGTTTTTGTGTGGAATTCATGTTTGTTGGTCATTTGTGTGCAACTGATGCGTGTTTCAGTTTGTTTGAAAAAACAACAAACAAGATCAGTCCAGTTCCCATGATTCAACCTTTGCGGATTACCTTGACCTGGATGATTGAGAATCTACACAGACAATAAAAAATATACAGTACCTGTTCTGAATTTGAAATAAACCACATTTTTATTTTTCTAAGTAAGAAGTGTTGCATAAATACGCATTCTGGACCTCCAACAAGGTTAGGCACCACTACTTTAGTACGTTTACCACAGCAGAAAGTTACCATCCACCTGACAAAAGGCCATCAGACAAACATGCATGGTAGGTCAATTGAAGACTCTTAATTGTCCATAGGTGTGAGTGTGAATGGTTGTTTTTGTTCATATGTGCCCAGCAATTGGCTGGTGACCAATTCAGGGTATACTGCACCTTTCGCCCAAAGTCAGCTGTTATAGACTCCGTGACCCTGGTGACGATAAGCGGTACAGAGAAGAGATGGATGGATGGGTGGATGGATATTATTGCTTGCAGAATTTGTTTTGGTTTGTCAGAGAGACTTCTTCCTGGGGCACTGTTGCATAACTCTGTTCAACCAATCCAATGTAATCACAAGTGACATCCAACCTCATTTCGAGGGGCGCCTACAGACATTTTGGGGTGGAGTGGCTGATGGCATTCGTCAGTGGGTGGTGGGGTGGCCAAAACCAGTTGTTGACAGGGGTGTGGATGGTGGTGGGGGATGGACGGGGGAGGGGTGGGGAGGGGGGTAATGGGGTTTCTTTTCTGCCGCCTCAACGGGTGGGCAGTGGGTGCTGATCGTGGCGGCAAACATATCGTAGACGGGAGTATGGGGTGGTGGGTTTCCCCCCCCCCGACATTTAATATAACTGACACAAGGATCTATCTGACTGAATTGCGAGTGGGATGGCCAGTGGGGTAGCCAACAAATTTATGGGGGTGGGCGTGGCCACACAATTTTGACACGGTGACAAAAAACATCAGTTATGATACAAGACGTTAGTAATTTTATAATCAGGGCTTTAATAAGAAATTACTTTATTTACAGTTAAGCAGCACCACCTTTTATTTCTATTAGTACACTTTCAGGGGTGGTTTTTGATATGAGCAATATGGACATCCTGTATATAAGAATTTAACACGTCACTATTTTTCTCTTTAAATATACTTCCAAAGGTGCTATTGCCCTGAAAATTTCACTAGATGCTGGGAACAACCAAGTAATCCATACATACAAAGAAAGTAGAACAAATAAAGTCAGGAATTAAGTTGTGTGTAAAAATGTGAAAATGGAGGAAATGTGACACAGGGAAAAAGTATTGAACACATGAAGAAAGGGAGGTGCAAAAAGGCATGGAAAGCCAAGACGAAACCTTAAATCTATTGTAATCAAACAGCAATCCCTTGTCAGTGCAAATGAATATCAGCTGGTTCAGTCCTAATTGATGGCCTACAAAAAGGTTTCATTGCCAAGGTGTGAGTCAAGACACATCTCATGATGGGTAAGAGCAAAGAGCTGTCTTAAGACCATTGCAAAATAATAACAAAACATGAAGGTGGCATTGGTTACAGGTGCATATCTACGCTTCTGAACGTTCTAGTGAGCACGGTTGGGGGCATAATACGGAAGTGGAAAGCCAATCATACCACCATAAATATGCCTCCACCAGGTGCTCCTCGCAAGAGTTCTGACAGAGTTCAAAGAATAATCACAAGAGTTTTCCAAGAGCCAAGGACCACCTGTGGAGAATTTCAAAAAGACCTGGAATTAACAGGTACTGTTGTCGCAAGGAAAACAGTGAGTAATGTACTCCGCCACCATGGCCTGTATGCACAGTCACACGCACGGTTTTTATTTCAGGTCATTTTCCGTCACGTAACGGCTCAATGTGATGTCCAGCCAAATGGGTCAGGCAACATGTTGCACAGGACAAGACTGTGTTCCTGTCTGCACTCGACATGTCCCTTGCAGCAGCTGAAGAACCCGATGAGCTTCCATCCCCTTTTGCCATCATACCTGCAATCGTGAGCGACCATATTTACCTGCCCACCTGTTTAGGTGGTATTGTTGGGTTTGTTGAAAATGCCTTGGTCTATACTTCTGGGTTTGTTGTAAGACATATTTTTAAAAAGAAGTAATGTGACATTTGTCGCGCAAGCCTGGTGACAGCTGCTGTGCCTGCATCATTCATCAAAAGATGAGTAAAATTCCATGGATTATGCCATGCCATGTAACAATGCAATGTAACAATTTTTTAAATAGTAAAATAAATCAAACTTGTTTCTTTTATATACGTAATATACAGTGCAACAATATGCTATACTGTGCTGTATTGTACTCTTATATTAATAGCACATTCTTGTAACATTTTTAAGGTATTGGATTTTATATTATATTGGATACATGTAGGTCTCATACATCTATCTGGAGACTGCTTTTCAACTTACTATCTCCTTGAAAGTATAGTTTTTGAGTGAAAAAAAAACAACATTTTCAATGCATACAGATTTTTCTTTGTATTGTAGCCACATCTGACATTTGCAAAAAAACAAACAGCAAGGAAATCGCTAAAGAATTCAGTGAGTTATGATTTTTCTTTTTGTGTGCTCATGCCAAAAGTCTGAAGAGAACTTAATGAAGTAGAGGGCAGGACGATTGCATAATTCTCAAGTGACTGTACTCTCCTTAAGTACAATTTTTGGCTTGTCTGCCCACCTCCGGTCACAACTCAAAGCTTGTGATCATAGGTGAGGGTAGGAATGTAGATCGACCAGAGGCTGGGGGATGGGGTTCGCCCCCCCCCCCACACACTTTTTGGTCTGCCTTTGATCTGCTCCATTGCTGCTTTTATCACGTATGTTTTCTTGCAATCGGTGGTGCCTATCTGAACATATGTTGCTTATTAGTAGCATAATTACATGTAGCAACCCATCAAAGAGTAACATGAATAACAGTATTAAAAAATCAACAACATTTTTAGAAGAGAAAAACAAACCGGTAACTATCCAAGAAGTGCAATGACTGGTTAAAAAAAATCCATCCATCCAGCCATCCATCCATCCATTTTCTTTCTTTTAATTCTTTACATGCACAAAGGCATAACTGCTAAACTTAATAGAATACCAATTGCTAAATAATTGTCAGAGGGATGCATTATTTGGGGAAATGTAAGTAGTTTTTTATTAGAACTTTACCTGAGTATTGTTTTCATTTACTGTGCCGTATTTCTTGCACATGAGATTTTCATGACGTTTCTTTAGCTGGATCATTTGATGATATACAATTGTTATTTCTGAATAGTTTTGTACAAAATAATGAAATTCATAAATTTTTGT